>NC_056432.1:69620188-69634828 GCF_018296145.1 Oncorhynchus tshawytscha
TTCACTCATTAGCCCTGACACACCCCGGACTGTGGTCTGGTGTTGGAGAAGTGTCCTGACACCGGACTGTGGTCTGGTGTTGGAGAAGTGTCCTGACACCGGGCTGTGGTCTGGTGTTGGAGAAGTGTCCTGACACCGGGCTGTGGTCTGGTGTTGGAGAAGTGTCCTGACACCGGGCTGTGGTCTGGTGTTGGAGAACCGGGCTGTGGTCTGTGTGGTCTGGTGTTGGAGAAGTGTCCTGACACCGGGCTGTGGTCTGGTGTTGGAGAAGTGTCCTGACACCGGGTGGTCTGGTGTTGTGTCCTGACACCGGGCTGTGGTCTGGTGTTGGAGAAGTGTCCTGACACCGGGCTGTGGTCTGGTGTTGGAGGAGGGTCCTGACACCGGGCTGTGGTCTGGTGTTGGAGAAGTGTCCTGACACCGGGCTGTGGTCTGGTGTTGGAGAAGTGTCCTGACACCGGACTGTGGTCTGGTGTTGGAGAAGTGTCCTGACACCGGGCTGTGGTCTGGTGGGTTGGAGAAGTGTCCTGACACTGGGCTGTGGTCTGGTGTTGGAGAAGTGTCCTGACACCGGGCTGTGGTCTGGTGTTGGAGAAGTGTCCTGACACCGGGCTGTGGTCTGGTGTTGGAGAAGTGTCCTGACACCGGGCTGTGGTCTGGTGTTGGAGGAGGGTCCTGACACCGGGCTGTGGTCCGATGTTGGAGGAGGGTCCTGACACCGGGCTGTGGTCTGATGTTGGAGGAGGGTCCTGACACAGGGTTGTGGTGTTGGAGGAGGGTCCTGACACAGGGTTGTGGTGTTGGAGGAGGGTCCTGACACAGGGTTGTGGTGTTGGAGAAGGGTCCTGACACAGGGTTGTGGTGTTGGAGGAGGGTCCTGACACAGGGTTGTGGTGTTGGAGGAAGGTCCTGACACAGGGTTGTGGTGTTGGAGAAGGGTCCTGACACAGGGTTGTGGTGTTGGAGGAGGGTCCTGACACAGGGTTGTGGTGTTGGAGGAGGGTCCTGACACAGGGTTGTGATGTTGGAGGAGGGTCCTGACACAGGGTTGTGGTGTTGGAGGAAGGTACTGACACAGGGTTGTGGTGTTGGAGGAGGGTCCTGACACAGGTTTGTGGTGTTGGAGGAGGGTGATGTTGGAGGAGGGTCCTGACACAGGGTTGTGGTGTTGGAGGAAGGTCCTGACACAGGGTTGTGGTGTTGGAGGAGGGTCCTGACACAGGGTTGTGGTGTTGGAGAAAGGTCCTGACACAGGGTTGTGGTGTTGGAGGAAGGTACTGACACAGGGTTGTGGTGTTGGAGGAAGGTCCTGACACAGGGTTGTGGTGTTGGAGGAGGGTCCTGACACAGGGTTGTGGTGTTGGAGAAAGGTCCTGACACAGGGTTGTGGTGTTGGAGGAAGGTACACAGGGTTGAGGAGGGTCACAGGGTTGTGGTGTTGGAGGAGGGTCCTGACACAGGGTTGTGGTGTTGGAGGAGGGTCCTGACACAGGGTTGTGGTGTTGGAGGAAGGTCCTGACACAGGGTTGTGGTGTTGAAGGAGGGTCCTGACACAGGGTTGTGATGTTGGAGGAGGGTCCTGACACAGGGTTGTGGTGTTGGAGGAAGGTCCTGACACAGGGTTGTGGTGTTGGAGGAGGGTCCTGACACAGGGTTGTGGTGTTGGAGGAGGGTCCTGACACAGGGTTGTGGTGTTGGAGGAGGGTCCTGACACAGGGTTGTGGTGTTGGAGGAAGGTCCTGACACAGGGTTGTGGTGTTGGAGGAGGGTCCTGACACAGGGTTGTGGTGTTGGAGGAGGGTCCTGACACAGGGTTGTGGTGTTGGAGGAGGGTCCTGGCACAGAGTTGTGGTGTTGGAGGAGGGTCCTGACACAGGGTTGTGGTGTTGGAGGAGGGTCCTGACACAGGGTTGTGGTGTTGGAGGAGGGTCCTGACACAGGGTTGTGGTGTTGGAGGAGGGTCCTGGCACAGAGTTGTGGTGGGGTTTAGGTGGAGGGTCCCTTTAATATAGTCCAGGGGTTTGGCCAAAGGAAAGGAAAGGAAAGGCCACCCTTTGACAGAACTACCACAGGTGTCCTTGAGCTCTCTGGCCCGGGGCCTTTGAAGTGAGAACTGTTAGTCTGTCTGTTGGGCTTGTTCAAAGGGCTTTCTGTTTGACAGATCAATCCCTCTGCGTCTCTAGTGTGGGACATAGATAAATGTTGATTTTTCTTTAAAAGCGGTGGTGTCTGTAATGTGTGGCAACCCCCTGACTGACTGTCCACCTGTGGTTTAATGAGAATTATCTATTTGGCTGATAGTTCACCACCCCTGTTGTCTCGGGTACTCCAGTAGTGCAGACAGCTGGTGGTGTGTGTGTGTGCGTGTGCGTGTGTGTGCGTGCGTGTGTGTGCGTGTGTGTGTGCGTGTGTGTGTGTGTGTGTGTGTGTGTGTGTGTGTGTGTGTGTGTGTGTGTGTGTGTGTGTGTGTGTGAAAGTGTGAAAGTGTGTGTGTGTGTGTGTGTGTGAAAGGGTATGTTCGTGTGTTAAAGCGAAAGATAGTGTTCATTCAGTGTGTGTATGTGTTCATTTTGTGTTAGTTTCCGTTTATGTGCGTTGTGTTTCAGTGCGGTTTGTTGTCACCAACCTCTCTGCAACAGCTGAGTAAAACATTTAAAAGGCTCTATGGTTATTGTGGACACAATGATTGGGTGATAAAAGTGTTGGGGGAAACTAATAAACTGAATTTGGAGTTGATTGAGATTCTGTTTTAATGAATCCATGATCGTCTAATTAGTGAAAGGAAGGATTCCCATCTCTGTGTTAATTCCCCAGCAGCCCGTAGGCTGTGTTCTGAGCAGGAAAAGAGCTGCTCTACTGCATCACACCACTACAATAGTCTCTGTCTGAAACATTCTTATCACACCAGACGAATTACAACATTTGTTTAATTATTTGTAATATCACTCTGATTTTTCTTATTATCTATAATCATAATCATTTTTCTCCAGACAAATGATTTCTTTAAATAAGCCATGAATACAAAATTACATATTTTCTATTTGTCTGTTACTTTCCTCATTGTTTCAATTAACATCAATTATACATTCAAAGGCTTGTTAATTTCTACCCCCTGCAATTAAAAGTGTTCTCATTTATTAACGGGAATGAGTCAGATGTTATACACTGAGTGTACAAAACATTAAGAACACCTGCTCTTTCCATGACATAGACTGATCAGGTGAAACCAGGTGAAAGCTATGATCCCTTATTGATGTCACTTAAATCAACCTCAATCAGTGTAGATGAAGGGGAGGAGACAGGTTAAAGAAGGGTTTTTAAGCCTCAAGACAACTGAGACATGGATATGTGCAACTCAATATTAGGAAGATGTTCTTAATGATTTGTAAACTCAGTGTATGTTTCATAAAGAAACACTTGTTTATTGAATTTCTACCCTGGTTATGTATTTAATACAGTGGGCTATGATAGTCTGGCTGGAGAGCGCCCTTTTGAAAGTAAAATTGTGTGTGTGTGTGTAGACGTCTGTCTGCCTTTCTGTCTTTGTTTCTTTCTCTATTTGTCCATCTGCCTGTCTGTGTGTTTTTCCATCTCTGACCCTGTGCGGGTGCGCGTGTCTGTCCGTATGTGTATGTGTGTGTGTGTGTGTGTGTGTGTGTGTGTGTGTGCAGTACAGTGCAGAGAGGTGAGACAGTGTGGTGTGGACACTGGCAGACTGCTGGCTAGGACGGCTGGGTCCTTTGAGAGGTTGGACTGTCAGCTCAGAGGCTATAAAGATGACAGCAGATTACCATTCAGTCAGGGCCAGTCTGTGGGCCTTCTCTCTCCTATTGTTACTTTCAGTCTCAAGGCTGCACATTCAGATCCATTCATGACTACTGCTTCTTTCTGGTCTATTCTATTAACCCTCCATCCTCTCTTACTGAGGTCTCTTTTCTGTACTTTGACACCAATTGCAAATGTGTTGGTATATTTCTATGGTCTGCTGTTGGTATCTTTTATTCCCTGCCTTGCCGCAGGAGACCAAGGTACAGTAGCACAAATTACTGGCAGATCAATTAAGTGTGACCTTAAAAACCTCTGTCCTGGTTTAATTGGCGGTGCTGAAGCAGGGTAATTGTATAAATCAGCTGTTAATGAGATCGCAGCTTGTTGCGAAAAACAAGATAATGTGAGGAAATGAACATCAATGAGCTTTGTGCCGTTTCAGGCCCGTGCTGTGACTGTGCACAATGATCACTCCACTTCTCTCTCAGTTTGGATGTTGTTGTGGTTCCTGTTTTGGTGTGTTATTTTTCCACTGTATGGAGGTAGAAATACTGATGTTAAATTCCGGGTTAGATAATGGCTAAAAGTGGTATGTCCAGATTGCAGAGGCTTCGGGTTGTTTGTGTTTTCCAGAGCTCTGGTGGCTGGGCTCGGAGAGAGACATGCCGTCACTAGTAGAGCATGCTGCTAAATAAATCATTAGCCTGCCGCGCTCAAAGAAAGAGAGTCAAAATTAAATAAAACAACCACTTTATATGAAAGCTATGTATTAGTGGAATCTACTGGCTTTAGGACAGATTAATGAGGTATTAGAGAAGTGGATTTTAAACATTGTCTAGGACGTGGTCCCAAACTCTTTCATTACTAAAGCTGTTTTACCTCAGCTGTAGACGTTCTGACCATGGGCCAGCATCCCCTTCTCCTCCTTACCCCCTCCCTCCTATCTCCCTCTCTCTCCTTTCCTATCCAAGTTTGTTTTGATATGTGCAAATAAAGTTATTTTACTGATTGTACAGATTTTATTTTTTTATAACGTATCCATAAAATATGTTGTTTTGAATTGAATGTCTGGGATGGATTGTTTAACTGTTTTGAGAAATAATTCAATTCATGTATTTATGTTTTAAAGATGGACAAAGAGACATTTATATATTTTGTCTGTTTTTATCATTTCAGGTCACTTTCATGAGTTCAGAATCAACTAACCAGTGATCGCTGGGTGCTGGGGGTTTAGTCTTTCTGTTTGTGTAAGTACCCTTTTTCCTCCATTTTGATTTCTTTCTAACGGCTAATCAGTTAGATTTCTCTTTCACCCCTGGAGTCCTCCATCCACACTGAACACCTGCATTGAATGAAATGCACAAATAAATACTAATATAATGGATGCTACAGAATAAGCTTATATTGTTACTCCACATGGTCACTTTTACAATTTAGACTTACTCTACATGACCAAAAGTAAGTGGATACCTGCTCGTCAAACATCTCATTCCAAAATCATTGGCATTAATATGGAGCTGGTCACCCTTTGCTGCTATAACAGCCTGCTCTAACAGCCTCCACTCTTCTGGGAAGACTTTCCACTAGATGTTGGAACATTGCTGCGGGGACTTGCTTTCATTCATCCACAAGAGCATTCGTGAGGTCGGGCACTGATGTTGGGCGATTAGGCCTGGCTCGCTGTCGGAGTTCCAATTCATCCCAAAGATGTTCAATGGGGTTGAGGTCAGTGCTCTTTGCAGGCCAGACAAGTTCTCCCACACTGATCTCAACAAATCATTTCTGTATGGACCTCGCTTTGTGCACGGGGGCATTGTCATGCTGAGATAGGAAAAGGCCTTCCCCAAACTGTTGCCACAAAGTTGGAAGCACAGATTAGTCTAGAATGTCATTGTATGCTGTAGCATTAAGATTTCCCTCCACTGGAACTAAGGGGCATAGCTCAAATCATGAAAAACAGTCCCAGACCATTATTCCTCCTCCACCAAACTTTACAGTTGGCACTATGCATTGGAGCAGGTAGCGTTCTCCTGGCATCCGCCAAACCCAGATTAGTCCGTTGGTCTGCCAGATGGTGAAGCGTGATTCATCACTCCAGAAAACGCATTTTCACTGCTCCAGAGTCCAATGGCGGTGAGCTTTACACCACTCCAGCCGACGCTTGGCATTGTGCATGGTGATCTTAGGCTTGTGTGCGACTGCCTGGCCATGAAAAGTAAGTTCATGATGCTCCTGACAAACATTTCTTGTGCCGACGTTGCTTCCACAGGCAGTTTGGAACTCCCTAGTGTTGCAATTGAGGACAGAAGATTTTTACACGTTACATGCTTCAGTACTCAGTGGTCTCATTCTGTGTGCTTGCGTGGCCTACCACTTTGCGGATGAGCTGTTGTTGCTCCTAGACGTTTCCACATTAACAGCACTTACAGTTGATCGGGGCAGCTCTAGCAGGGTAGAAATTTGACGAACTGACTTGTTGAAAAGGTGGTATCCTATGACGGTGCCAAGTTGAAAGTCACTGAGCTATTCAGTAAGGCCATTCTACTGCCAATGTTTGTCCATGGAGATTGCATGGCTGTGTGCTCAACTTTATACACCTGTCAGCAACAGGTGTGCCTGAAATAGCTGAATCCACTAATTTGAAGAGGTGTCCACATACTTTTGTAAATAATGTTTATTTTAGAGTTGTTTATTCAGGTACAGAATCTTTATTTTTTTCAGATTCTGCTTTTATTTCTAGTTAAAAGAAAAATACTGCACACAATCTGAGGTTAAAGTACATTTTCACACCTACGTTCTTGTATTCTAGCTTTAGTTGTATATAGAGGTTGAATGCAGAAGACCATGGAACTGTGACACGTACATGCATAGTCAGGCTAGCTAATGACGTCAAGGCCTTGTGAGACTTGTGAACCCTCTGTGAGTTTATCTCAACCTCTGAGGCCCTTAGAAAACTAAACCCAGGTGTCTTGGTTCTTTTCCTCACTTTCCATGTCTACCTCCATAGTAGAATGTATAGCGCTTTTGATTCTATTCTCTACACTAATGTCAGCTGCTGTTATGGGTAGTTTATGGCTGCGTGTCGTCTCAATAAGAACATTCACAAGAGGGAAGAAAGAGTCCATTTCAGGAAATGCAGGCAGCGCCTCCGAAAACAGCCAGTATATGGCTGTACTTTATTGCTACAATACGCCATTAATGGGAGCTCTCTCTGCTGCACTGTTGTAATAAAAAATGTATCTGAGAAAATGTTTCTTGAGCAAATAAAGCCAAGAAAGTTTAGTTGATTTTAATATTTTTTCAAATGTCAGTTGGAGATGGTTTCCGGAGAGGCAGGACTGAATGATATGAATGTGGCTGAGGAGTCCTTGTTGGTCCTGCATAATCAACTGTGGCACTGATAAGAGTCAATCCCATCTCAAAGTTCACGGCCATTTACTAATACCGACGGTTTATCTCTGCCATTTCTCCTCAAACACAGTTGTCTTCAGTGCAAATCAATGCTCCCATCTAAACCAGATTGTCTAATGCTATTTTGTTTGTAGTGTCTGTTGGTGTTGTTAAGTCTGTTCTCAATGGCAGTCCATGTTGGGAATGTGGGCTTGTCTTTAGCTGCAGTGAGCAGACAGAATGGTGGAATAACAAAGCCTTAGCTTTGGATTTTATCACCAATGAATACTGCTCAGTGAAAATGGATAAACGTTGTGAAGGGACATGATGAGTGAATGAGCAAACATTAGCCAGACTGCATCGCGTGCTAACACTGTGTAACACTGGTGAGCTCCTGATACTACCACAGCTTTACACTTTGTAGTATTAGTAGTAAATAAACCAAAACAACAGGGGTCCACTGCTTCCTCTGGAGAGGAAGACCTGGAACCAAGACATTAACATTGCTATTGACAAGTTACAGGTTACCTCTCTCTATTTTGGGAATAAAACGGTTGGTTATTGTTGGACCAAAGGGAAAAAGATAACTATAGTAGCTACTGACTAAGAACAGAAACATCAGCCTTATGGTTGGCATAGGTACAGTTGGTTGAGTGACAGGGTATGCCTTGTTGTCCACTGGCTAAGTGCATGTGTGTGTGTGTGTGTTTGTTTTTGTAGGAACAGCAAATGCTCCCAATGATGTGTGTGTTGAACAAAGGACTTGGTACTATGTGTTTATGGACCTGAGGTAGACTTTAGAGGTCTCCTACATTACTTTAGATGCTCCCACTCATGAGGACCTTGATAGTTAATAGCCAATGGAATGAACACCTGAGCTTTTCTCTTCGAAGCAGAAGATAAGGTGCATTGTGGGAAAAATACTTGTAGACAAAACATCATATAATTGTAAATGTTTTATTTAATTGTTATTCAGTGATTGTATGTGGTTGTCATTGACCACAGTACCCAAATATTCCCATTTGTACAGTTAGTACTTTACTCGCAATGTTATTTAAGAAGTATCAGTGTGCGTTAGAATAGATTGTACCACACTCACTGTGTCTCCCTGTCTTACTGGTTTTAGATGGCCTGTGTGTGATGTTCCAAAGACCTGCTCCACTCCCCTGTGCTCTTCTATCAGCCAGACCTGACACACTCATTCATCTAAATCCTATGCAACTTGAATCTACATGTTTAATTGATCCTAAACGAGGCGGTGAGTCATTTTGACGGTGTGACTTCGATGTATGTCATCACTCCTGTGTGAACTCATTTGGAAACACCAAAGCGTGGAGGGCCGAATACGCTCTTTGTCAGCGTGTGTCATCATGTAATATGTGATGGACACACAGCAGTCCCTCTGGGCTATGCTCAGTCCAGCACTTATGCCCATCAAGGGGATGATCTGCTGGAGAGGTTTTCTGAGAAATGAAATAAACAGCACTTCACCACAAAATGAAAATGAATAACCTTTGGTTGGTTATCTTCTCATCTATTATGTATCAAATGTGCCTGTTTGTTCGGCCAACTGACCCTGTCTGCGCTGATTATGACCCGTGGTGTAGATAAACGGAGACTGCTTGGCAAAGGGATTTTAATTTCATCAGCCTTGGTTTCAATTGCTCTAGAGGAACACTGGGAATATTCAAATTGATTGTTGGCAGATTGCTTTATCTGTCAGGAAAGAGTTTCCGTACAGGTATGTAGATACAGTATGCCTGCATTCACTAATGCCGTAAAACCCTGATAGATCCTGTTAGTTGTAAGGTTTGGTGACATCGTGTTTAACCCCTTTAGATATGACAATTGTTCAATCCCCTCTTTATGAGCTGCCATCCCAGCAACATGCTGTTGTTATCGGGGTTATACCCTCCTATCAGCTTTATTAGATATGAGGCCTGATTTGATGGCTTGATGTGCTTTATTTGATTCTCTGTAGAATGAAACCTAGTATAGACTTGTCTGCTTTCCTTCCTCTCAAGTTACAGCCCTTGTAGGACAGAGAGAGGTTTCACCTATTAGCTATATACTGCAGAAAACGGGACCTGAGAACATGCCATTAATCTTCTCGCTTCCCCAGCTGTGGAAAGTAATGCATAACTAAATGTCTGGTCAAATGAATGAATGATTTCATCCATGAACTTCTCTCCCAAAACGCCATGAATCATCTCCGGCTGATAATGCGCTCCGACCCTGGAGTGTGAAATGCCCGTTGCGTTGAGAGTATCCAGTTAATTGATTCGCAAATTATTTTAAGTTTGTGGTGCCCAGGGGAGTGCTGGGCTCTAGTGACGGCCATTTCGGGAGAGTTTAAAAACTCTTTCTTTCCATGCCTGGGTTGGATTGTATTTAGCAACAAGTCCAATCAAAGCCTGGGAGAGGGGAGAGTGGCAGAAGGGAGAAGACCTCCACGGGTCCCATGTATCCACTTTCTCCCCACCCCACAACCCCCAAGCCCTGTCTGGAGGGGGATGCTGGATAGGGGTCTCTAAAGTCCTCCCATGGTTAAGATGTTTATTATTTGAGTTATGTAAAAGGTGCTACTGCATTTAAATGTACTTTTGTTTAGGCTATCTTTGTCAGTACAGAACGGAAAAAATACAGAAAAAATACTAAGTAATTTTGTTGGAATAGAATTATTCTCTCCTCATGGTGTAATTCTCCGGGGTTGTTGTCTTTCTTCTAGGGGTCATTAACTTGTCAGCATCAACATACAATTTTTGCTGTAAACTTACATTTACATTTCTGAAGAAGTTAGACACCTAAACGAATGGGGAATGATTGACTTGGACATAGTATAATGTCATTACTCTTTAAGTTAATTACATGGCTTCACTGTGACTGCCGTTAAGATGAGAAGAATGAAGGTTGAGAACAGCTCACAGTGAGTAAGCATCGTTAGTTGATCTTTCTGAGAAATCAGCTGCCGCTGTCTGAAATAACCACCCTGCCTAATTGATCTCAACATAAATGTACTGTAAGCTCAGTGAAGTTGTTTCCTTGTTTGTCCTGGAGGGTGGAGCGGGGTTGGAGGATCCTAAACCTGTGTTAATGTCTGCATTATGCTCAGATGGTCTTGCTGTAGTGAAGCCCGACCCAGTAGCTAGCGTCCGTTACTCCCCCACTAAGTGGCTGGATCTCTGTGCTCATACCAAGGAGCCTGTAATCTGGGCCCATTAGCAGGCGCTGTCATTCAGACACACTGTGTCGGCCTGATTTAAATAAAATGAAATGAAGATGGTTGTTTCTGGTCCCTTGGCTTCAGTCATTGCCATAAACATATGCTCCATGCCCTGCTTCTCTCCATCTTATTTCTCATTTTAATTTGTTGTGTGGGCTGTGCTAGAAATCACATTTAATACAATCCTCCCAGGGACTCTGTCATATAATAACATGGTAATTTCTGTGTATCCTTTTGAAAAATGAGGAAATTAATTCTTCCTGACATGTTGTAATTATTCCAGTGTGAACGGTGGATAGGCTGCCCCCCCAGCCCCCTATGTGTCGGAGGCAAGCGGCTGCCGGCGGGTGCCGAGGTGCTAATGCTGACCAGCAGCCCGTTTAATTTGAAACATGAGCAGACACCTTTCAACACACCTTCTTAATGTTGGAGTGCCTCACAAATTAATTCACTACTCATCTGGCAGCTCTAGCTTGGGGGGATGGATAGATGGGACACTATCACTATTAGTCAAGGTGTAGTTGTAGCCTAGGTTTGTGTGTGTGTGTGTGTGTGTGTGTGTGTGTGTGTGTGTGTGTGTGTGTGTGTGTGTGTGTGTGTGTGTGTGTGTTTGTGTGCGTGCGTGTGCGTGTGTGTGCGTGCGTGTGGAGGTGGGAAAACACTGGGGATGTTGGGGATACTTGGACAGGTTTTCTCTAATCCTCTCCCAGTGCTGTCAGTAGGCCACCCTTTCACACATCTACTCTGGCGACTGAGAGGTCTGAAATGCTTATTTAATTAGACCGTCTTCAGCCTGTCATTAATACAGCCCTCTTATCTACATTGAGACACTATTGGAACAGATTACTTTGGAGATTGCAAATTTGTCCCCCACACATGTATGAGGGTGGAGCCTTATCTTAAACATCAACCCCTGTCCCTGCAAACATGCAAGGCTCCTTTCCGCTGTGTCCTCCTGAAGGAATGTGTTAGTTTCCTCATAGGTAGTGTTGTGTTTTCCCCAGCACAGGTTGAACTTAGTGTCTTTCTCTCCAAGCCAGCAGCAGCAACTCTATCCTGTGCCTGTCAAACAGATCCCTCCTTACCCCTCCCTCACCCCTTCCTCCCCCTTCCTACCCACTCCCTTCCTCCTCTTCCCACCACCAGGATCCCACTTTAAATATAACCCCCCATGGGATCATCGATTAATTAATTGCCTGAAATTAAGACACCGCAGTTGTTCCTATTTGAAATATCTTCTGAATGACAAGGCAATTACACCCAGAGCTTGGTTTATGTTCAAAAAGAAATGTAATCGCTGCTCAACAAGGGAATCTTAATATCATCACTGGCCAAGAGCAGAGGTACTTAATATAAGCAGCGCTCTTCATCCAGAACTCTGCAGAATGTATATGATTAAGCAGAACTAAGAGTGGCACAAGTGTGTGTGCGTGTGTCTGTGTGTGTGTTATACTGTGTATGTGTGTGTGTGTTGTACTGTGTATGTGTGTGTGTATGTGTTATACAATGTATGTGTGTGTGTATGTGTGTGTGTGTGTGTGTGTGTGTGTGTGTGTGTATGTATGTGTGTGTGTGTGTATGTATGTGTGTTACACTGTGTATGTGTGTGTGTGTTATACTGTGTATGTGTGTGTGTTATACTGTGTATTTGTGTGTGTGTATGTGTGTTATACTGTGTATGTGTATGTGTGTGTTATACTGTGTATGTGTGTGTGTGTGTTATACTGTGTATGTGTGTGTGTGTGTGTTATACTGTGTATGTGTGTGTGTGTGTGTGTGTATGTGTGTGTTATACTGTGTATGTGTGTGTGTGTGTTATACTGTGTATGTGTGTGTGTGTGTTATACTGTGTATGTGTGTGTGTGTGTATGTGTGTGTGTGTTATACTGTGTATGTGTGTGTGTGTGTGTGTTATACTGTGTAAATGTGTGTGTGTGTGTTATACTGTGTATGTGTGTGTGTGTGTTATACTGTGTATGTGTGTGTGTGTGTGTGTTATACTGTGTATGTGTGTACGTGTGTGGGTGTTATACTGTGTATGTGTATGTGTGTGTGTGTGTGTTATACTGTGTATGTGTGTGTGTGTGTGTGTGTGTTATACTGTGTATGTGTGTACGTGTGTGTGTGTTATACTGTGTATGTGTATGTGTGAATGTGTGTGTTATACTGTGTATGTATGTGTGTGTGTTATACTGTGTATGTGTATGTGTGTATGTGTGTGTTATACTGTGTATGTGTGTGTGTGTTTTACTGTGTGTGTGTGTGTGTTATACTGTGTATGTGTGTGTGTATGTGTGTGTTATACTGTGTATGTGTGTGTGTGTGTTATACTGTGTATGTGTGTGTATGTGTGTGTGTGTGTGTGTGTTATACCGTGTATGTGTGTGTGTATGTGTGTATGTGTGTGTTATACTGTTTATGTGTGTGTATATGTGTGTGTTATACTGTGTATGTGTGTGTGTTATACTGTGTATGTGTGTGTATGTGTGTGTGTGTGTGTGTGTGTGTGTGTTATACTGTGTATGTGTGTATGTGTGTGTGTGTGTGTGTGTGTGTGTTATACTGTGTATGTGTGTGTATGTGTGTATGTGTGTGTTATACTGTGTATGTGTGTGTGTATGTGTGTGTGTGTATTATACTGTGTATGTGTGTGTGTATGTGTGTGTTATACTGTGTATGTGTGTGTGTGTGTTATACTGTGTATGTGTGTGTGTATGTGTGTGTGTGTGTGTGTGTGTTATACTATGTATGTGTGTTAAGTGTAATTCTAGGGGAATTTCTCAAAAGTGTGTGGGTATGACACATGCACTCTCACTCTCACATGCACATTAACACACATGCACACACACATGCTCACACCGTAGACAAAAAGCTGACACCAGACAAATAGACCTTAACTGACCATAGCATTCTCAATTAAACCATCCCATTGACATTCACCTCATCACGAAGTCCTCATTGAATGGTCAGCCACTGGATAGTCATCAGCCAAATGTTTGCTAATTACCTGGGATTTTTCTCCCTCCATCCTCCTGCCTGACATGAGGTCTCAAAAGAGGGTCACAGAGGACATTATGATTATGGAGTACAATACTGAGTCATCAAGATGACGATATTTCCTGAGAAAGAAAGAGTAAAAAGTCCAAAGCAAGGAGGGCCAAGGCACTCTTAATCTCATTAAAATACCTGTATTTGTATGGCATGTTCAATGGAACAAATAGACACGACCAAGGCCATGCTGCCGAAACACGTCCGAGTTTTTAAATATTTGTTCCATTGAACATACCATGCAAATAAAGGCATTTTAATTATATGAAGAGTGCCTTGGTCCTCCTTGCTTTTTAACATCCTTTTTTATTTAACTAGGCAAGTCAGTTAAAAACAAGTTCTTATTTACAATGACAGCTTAGGAACAGTGGGTTACCTGCCTTGTTCAGAGGTAGAACAAACGATTTTTACCTTCTCAGCTCTGGGATTCGATCTAGCAACCTTTCGGTTGCTGGCCCAACGCTCTAACCACTAGGCTACCTGCCGCCCCTGTACTTGTTTGCTGCTTTTCTTTCACTCTGGGGTCCAATTTACCCCTTTTACCAAAGAGCACTTTCTATTGACAAAGACCTACTATTGTGTAGCCTAGCAGCGCTTCCCTTCCTGCAGTTTGAGTTATTGCAAGGCATTGTAGACATCCAGGCTGTTAGAGAGAGAGGGAAAGTGTGTTTTCCACTGTAATTATGAACAGAATCTAAGAACCTGTGACAGGAGGGGAAAAAATAAACAAACATAATTTATTGAACCTTTGGGGCCGGGTTAAAGACACAGAACTGTAATTGATTTGGTGTGTGTGTGAAAAAGAGAGAGAGCTTTTGTGTGTGTGTGTATGCTCGTCTATGAGTGGGAGAACAGAGGGCTTGCAGGCAGCCGTGGCGTCATGCTCTGGGAGAAGAGAGGAGAGCTTTGTGAGCGGTGGGTGGGTCCCCCCATGACTCAGAGAGAAGGAGAGGCGTCAACATGGCCGCCTGGCCCAGAGGAATTAACGTCCCCACACCCTGGTTAATCAGTGCCATCTTGGCTCTACGTCATCACCCAGCTAGGGAGCAGTCTCCTCTCCTCCCTTCCATCACTGTGGAAGAACTGAGACACAGACAGTACCAAGCCCTCAGCCTATTGACTACTGCTGCTCCCTGTACTGTCCAGAGTTGTCTGGGACATGGTCCTGTTTCCTCCCCCTGGATACATCGGTCCTCTCACTCATCTTTTCC
>NC_056432.1:69634928-69639448 GCF_018296145.1 Oncorhynchus tshawytscha
AAGTATCTGAAACGAGATTGTTGATAAGATTATCTTTAATTGGACAGAATGTGTTGGGGAGAAAAACTGTGTGTCCTCAGTCAGTGGAACACAAGGATGGCCTCTTTACAAAACTTCAAACACAGGTGTCGCTCAATTCTCACTTAGAATTATGGATATTTTTCACACAAAAAAACATGCATTTAACTGTTTAATTTCTCCATATCTGCTTTGATATGATGCTTAGTGTCTCCTTAAAAAGCTTCTATAAATAGCTGATGTGATTATGGATTTTGGAGGTGAATTGAGGTCCTTTACATCCCATGCAATGTAGAAAATGTCTCCTCTCACATCAAACAATGGACACGTTATGCAAGCAGAATCGAGAAGTTAGGTACCTCACATTTACCTCTTAAAACAGGAAACTACATTCAGAGAAACAGGGCCATTCAGGCAGAAAAGGCCAACAGTGACAACTTGGAATATTGTGCCGCGTTCGTGCTGACATACAGTACATTCTCCAGAAACAGTCTTAGCCCTGCTGAGGAGAGACATGATTCTCTTACTGTAGTTGTGCTAAGGACACTGCTGCTAGTACACTGCCCCGTATACCCATAAGTCAGCAATACCACTACCTTGAACACATTGACAGTGTGGCAGTTTTACAGTCTCCATTAATATGGCCTCTTTCCCCGTATCTATTTCTGTTTCTCTCTCTCTCCCTCTCTTTATCTCTCTCTCCCTCTCTTTATCTCTCCCTTTCTTTCTTTCTTTCTTTCTTTCTTTCTTTCTTTCTTTCTTTCTTTCTTTCTTTCTTTCTTTCTTTCTTTCTTTCTTTCTTTCTTTCTTTCTTTCTTTCTTTCTTTCTTTCTTTCTTTCTTTCTTTCTTTCCCTCACTCTCCAGCCACCAATTTCTCCACAATCTACTCCTGAAATACTCTCTGTGTGAGCCAAGCCTTTCAATTTAGATTTCAATTATCATGTTAGTTTTGTGATTAGACTTCTGTCCTCCAGGAATCAGACCTCTCTGCTCCTCTCTTTTCCCCTCTTCCCCTGCAATCAGATCCCATCTGATGAATGGCGCATATAATTACGGAAGTTATTGAATATGCAGATCGCTGCTTACTCTTGGTGGGCTGTTCATAATGCATTAACTCTAACTGTATGAAACAAGGGTCCCCGGTAAAGAGCCACTTCAGTAATGAGAGAGGCCCAGTGTATGCCATTAGTCAGGGATAATAGTCGTTAGTAAGGGGGGAACTCCATTAAAAAACACACAGGCATATTATGATATGCCTTGTTTCTCCCTCTGTGTGTGTGTGTGTGTGTGTGTTTTTGTGTGTGTGTGTGTGTGTGGGTGTGTGTCTGTGTGTGTGTGTGTGTGTGTGCGTGGGTGTGTGTGTGTGGGTGTGTGTGTGTGTGTGGGTGGGTGGGTGGGTGTGTGTGTGTGTGTGTGTGGGTGTTTGCGTGCGTCCGTGCGCACTGGCCTGATGCCAGAGAGGCTGTAGCTGTTGGTCCCAGTTCTAACCAGCCAGAGCTAGCCTGCTGCACTTCAGTGTGGAGGCAGTGGACACAGCACACCCACAGCATGGAGCTCTATCTACTGGCCAGCCACGTCAACACACAGACACACACAGCCAGGGTGTTTATGAATCATTCAACATGAGGTATTTTCCCCCGGACTGGCAGGCCCACGGTCTTACTGTTTGTGACTGCCATGGTCTCACGCCCTGCCCTGCCGTGATGCAATCCCCGAGTGGCTCTGAGTGGAAGAGAGGAGAGACAGCTACTTCACAGGGCCTGCCACTGACTGCCACATCGGAAAGGGGAAGTGGAACATTTTGACAGATTCAGAGAAAGCTTTTAGAGATGTCTCCTCTCCAGACCCTCTGCTGTGTGGAGTTATTGACAGAGGTACAGATGGGCCTCTAAGCCACAGCACATGATCTCTCCCCCTCTCCCAGAATTTAATCTTCTCCTGACGTTCTTAGATGTTCAATTCTGTAATGTGGTTCATTTCATGATACGCATTACACAGGTAGTCAGAGACAGAAAGAGACAAACAGATCTAGCGAGACACTCTGTTACGTGCCGAGTCTAGTTAAGTGATGGGCCAAACATGAGTCGGTCTTACACTTATTCATTATTCAGGAGTTAGCTAACTCTCTCCTTGCTTTGACGTTCATTTGTTTTTCACATTAAGCCTGAGGCAAAGCCGTTCTGATTTAGTGTTTGGCACCTGTTGTGTTTAATTCAGGAACACCATTCCTAAAAAACACAGACCCCCTTTATTTTTAGCTTGTGAGCTGTACCTGCCATTTATAGCCGGCTGGCCTGTTCTTAGACTGACTGGCTGGCTGGCTGACTGACTGATGTCTTACAGGGGATTTGTACATTACACTGCAGGAGCCCGGGGAGGCACTTCCACAGAACAAAGATAAAGACACACATCCTCGTGCACCACACACACATGCACACACGCATATACACACACGCAGTCACACATACACTCCTCATACGCAGCATTTCTACACATTCAGATACATAGTTATAGTACCATATACAGTTGAAGTTTACAAACACCTTAGCCAAATACATTTAAACTCAGTTTTTCTACAATTCCTGACATTTAACCCAAGTAAAAATCCCATGTCTTAGGTCAGTTAGATCACCACTTTATTTTAAGAATGTGAAATGTCAGAATAATAGTAGAGAGAATGATTTATTTCACCTTTTTTTCTTTAACTAACATTCCCAGTGGGTCAGAAGTTTACATACACTCAATTAGTATTTAGTAGCATTGCCTTTAAATTGTTTATCTTGGGTCAAATGATTTGGGTAGCCTTCCACAAGCTTCCCACAATAAGTTGGGTGAATTTTGACCCATTCCTCCTGACAGAGCTGGTGTCAGGTTTGTAGACCTCCTTGCTCGCACACGCCTTTTCAGTTCTGCCCACACATTTTCTATAGGATTGAGGTCAGGGCTTTGTGATGGCCACTCCAATACCTCAACTTTGTTGTCCTTAAGCCATTTTGACACAACTTCGGAATTATGCTTAGGGTCATCGTCCATTTGGAAGACCCATTTGCAACCAAGCTTTAACTTCCTGACTGATGTCTTGAGATGTTGCTTCAATATTTCCACATAAGTGCACCAGTCCCACCTGCAGCAAAGCACCCTGTGGTGATGGTGTTCTTCGGCTTGCAAGCATCCCCCCTTTTCCTCCTAACATAATGATGGTCATTATGGCCAAACAGTTCTATTTTTGTTTCATCAGACCAGAGGACATTTCTCCAAAAAGTACCATCTTTGTCCCCATGTGCAGTTGCAAACCGCAGCTTTGGAGCAGTAGCTTCTTCCTTGCTGAGTGGCCTTTCAGGTTATGATATAGGACTTGTTTTACTGTGGATATAGATAATGTTGTACTTGTTTCCTCCAGCATCTTCACAAGGTCCTTTGCTGTTGTTCTGGGATTGATTTGCAGTTTTCGCACCAAAGTACGTTCATCTCTAAGAGACAGAACGCGTCTCCTTCCTGAGCGGTATGACGGTTGCGTGGTCCCATGGTGTTTATACTTGCGTACTATTGTATGTACAGATAAATATGGTGCCTTCAGGCATTTGGAAATTGCTCCCAATGATGAAACAGACTTGTGGAGGTCTACAATTTCTTTTCTGAGGTCTTGGCTGATTTCTTTTGATTTTCCCATGATGTCAAGGAAAGACGCACCGAGTTTGAAGGTAGGCCTTGAAATACATCCACAGGTACACCTCCAATTGACTCAAATTATGTCAATTAGCCTATCAGAAGCTTCTAAAGCCATGACATCATTTTCTGGAATTTCCCAAGCTGTTTAAAGGCACAGTCAACTTAGTTTATGTAAACTTCTGACCCACTGGAATTGTGATACAGTGAATTATAAGTGAATTATATAAGTGAATTATAAATAATCTGTCTGTAAACAATTGTTGGAAAAATGACTTGCAAGATGTCCTAACCAACTTGCCAAAACTATAGTTTGTTAACATTCATTTTTTAGTGGTTGAAAAACAAGTTTTAGTGACTCCAACCTAAGTGTATGTAAACTTTCGACTTCAACTGTATATATTTAACTACACAGCGTGAAGGCAACATGCATTTATAATAGACGAATGCAGTGGACAGATCAGTGCTTCCTCTCCTATTCATTGTGTCTGTACAAAGCAGTCCTCTAGTCTAGGACAGCCTATGTCTCCTGACATGCGTTGGCTCCTCACTCTCCTGCAGTTCTATTGGTTTAAATGGCTTCCTGTTAAATATTTACCCTGACATGGTCTTTCCGCTGCACTCACTGTTGAGCTGACTGACACCCGTAGGACATTATGCTTTCATATCGCTCAATGCAATGTGTTTTTCATCATTTTAAAATGGCTGCACAATCCTGAATATTGCTAGACCATACAGTACAGTACCTGGAGAGGTTATTTTCATGGCTTTGTTCAGCCTGAGAACAGACAACTGAATAGTTGGTCAATGCTAACTGAATAGTTGTTAATGGTTT
>NC_056432.1:69639548-69641621 GCF_018296145.1 Oncorhynchus tshawytscha
AAAACTGCACCTACAGACAAAATTAGTCCAGGCTATTACAGTTTTTTACAATCACTTTGGCACTAATTTCGGAACCTTGATGTAATTTTTCAAAACTCTAGACACAAAACTCACAACCAATGATTAAAATGCACATTTTTCAAAAATAACACTTTTTACAATTGCTTGGATACAATAAATATAAAGCTAAGATAATTTGTTAATTGAACTAAAATCACCTGTTCAAAATGACACAACTTAACATCAAAGTATTACCATTTCAAAATGCAATTCACACATTACATCTGAGATGACTGCCTATTCAGTTCATTACAATGATCTAACTATCAATTGATACAACTGCTCAAAATGATAAGTAACTGTTGCATTACTCTTAATGCAGAGTTTTATGGAAACTGACAAACAATATTTCATGTTAAGATCATGAAAGTTTCAGGATAATGAGATCCATTGACACCAATTTCCGTGGAACATGAAACAATTGGACTACATTATCTATGGATGTAATATTTCAACATCATTCCTTATCAGACACTGTTTCTAGGGTCCCATGTACCACTTTTCCAGAACATGTTTTCAGATTTGACATTACTGTTCACTCATCGGCCGCTTTATTAGGTTCACCTATCTAGTACTGGGTAGGACCCCCTTTTGCCTCCACAACAGCCTGAATTATTCACAGTGTTGTACGTTAAGAGATGCCCTTCTGCACACCACTGTTTTAAACAGCTGTTATTTGAGCGTTTGTTGCCTTTCTGTTAGCTTGAATGAGTCTGGACATTCTCCTCTGACCTCTCTCATTAACAAGGTGTATTTGCCCACAGAACTGTCGCTCACTGAATGTGTTTTGTTTATCGCACCATTCTCTGTAAACTCTAGAGACTGTAGTGCGTAAAAATCCCAGGATGGCAGCTGTTTCTGAGATGCTGGAATCACCATGTGTGGCATCAACAATCATACCACGGTCAAAGTTGCTTAGATTACGCATCTTGCCCGTTCCAATATTAGGTCGAACAACAACTAAAGCTCTCTACTCTATATACTATGTATTGAGTTGCAGGCAGCCACATGATTCGCTGTTCGAATGTAACCGTCTTTGATGAGCTAAATCTGGTCTGTAGAGCTGATGGCATGACCTATGTCATTGTGTGGGATAATGTCAGGTTCCACCATGCTCAAATGGTGCAAGCATGGTTTCAGGCCCATCCAGAATTTGCCACCCTGTACTTACCCCCGTACTCTCCTTTCTTAAAACCCGATTGAGGGATTTTTCTCCACATGGAGGTAGAAGGTATATGATAGGCGCCCTCACGAACAAGCCAACCTTCTCCAGGCCATGGATGACACATGCAATGACATCACTGTCATTGTCAGGCCTGGATTCGCCCTGCTGAAGATTCTTCCCAAGATGTTTGGCTAACGAACACATCCATTGTGATGTGGATGAGAACTTGTGGCTAAATCCACAAGACAGAGTTGAGGGAAATACAGTCGTTTTTTTCTTTTTTTGTAGCTAATTATTTTTGCTTTGATTCAAAGAAACCTATGAGTGATTTTGTTGTATTTCATCAATAAATTTCAGATTTTGTTCAATGATTCCACTGTGTCTGTAGTATTCTCTCTACTAGTCCTTTTACAGTGATGTAGTTACATGTAGTACCATAATGAAACATGTATAACATATTTTGTACTACAATATTTAATGATTGTACGAACAACTACACAGTGAATCTATCAGTATCTTGTATGTGGGTGAACTAAATTAATGTTCCTTTGATATTTCATGATAAATGAGTTATTTGAAACAATGATTCTGCAAGTGCAAGGTTTCTTTAAAGATATGAATGCACAATGCAATATTTTGAAGATTGGACAGCCTGTGTTACAAGTGATGACCGTTTTGAGTTTTGTGTCTAGAAATTTGAAAAATGACCACAAGGTTCTGAAGTTAATGCCAAAGGGATTGTAAAAAACTGTAAAAGGGATGCATGTGCCAATTTAATTCATTCAGTTTACTCTACCATATAGTACCTAATTTTCCTAATTTTCTCACATATCAAATGCACTTAATAA
>NC_056432.1:69641721-69741721 GCF_018296145.1 Oncorhynchus tshawytscha
CTGTCCGCTCTTTCTTTCTCACTCCTGGCTCTGTGTTTTGAGAGGAGACATGCAGACAGGAGTGGGTTTGGTGGTGTCTGGGTCAGCCGCTGCTGGTGTCGGTGTGGGCAGAAGCCCTGTGCCATGGAACCAGGCATGGGGATGGTTCTCTGACCAGACAGGGCCTCTGGATGACTGGCTGCACATTTAATACTTTAATACATTTCACACTTAAAATCATGTTTACATTTTACTTCCAAATTTCATTGTGTTTACATTTAATTTACCAAATTATATTTACTATTACTACAAATAATTAGCTTCTTTCTTGGTTGACAGACACACAGGTAACCCGTTTATTAAGAATGCAATAATCAATTTATATCTTAAGTTACTACCAGGAATCACTAGCAATCCTTATTTTAACGATTCACAAATATACACCTCTCTCACTTATAGAAGTGTAGTAAATGGAATATTTATCAGTCTCCCAGCCGCAAAGTAAATTGCATCCTCACAGCCGTGTAATGCTGCTTAAGCACTGGCTGCTATGTCTGGGCTGGGTTAGTACATGTCACGCTGGATTTCCCCCTACAGCTGCTCTAGTGCTACGGCTCCGGAGCCAGCCCCTCTGCTGATCTACCACCAGCCACGGAGACACAACACACACACATATGCTCACACACACACACGCACGCACATACAAACACATGCACATACACACACGCGCGTGCACACGCGTGCACATACACGCACACGCGTGCACATACAGACTAGAGTTCGGCCGATTATGATTTTCCAACGCCGATACCGATTATTGGAGGGCCACAAAAAGCCGATACCGATTAATCTGCCAATTTTTATATATATATATATATATATATATATGTAATAAATGACAATTACAACAATACTGAATGAACAATGAACACGTTTATTTTAACTTAATATAATACAGAAATAAAATCAATTTAGTCTCAAATAAATAATGAAACATGTTCAATTTGGTTTAAATATTGCAAAAACACAGTGTTGAAGAAGAAAGTAAAACTGCAATATGTGCCATGTAAGAAAGCTAACGTTTAAGTTCCTAGCTCACAACATGAGAACATATGAAATTTGGTGGTTCCTTTTAACAGGAGTCTTCAATATTCCCAGTAAGAAGTTTTAGGTTGTAGTTATTATAGGAATTATAGGACTATTTCTCTCTACACCATTTGTATTTCATATACCTTTGACTATTGGATGTTCTTATAGGCACTTTGGTATTGCCAGCCTAATCTCGGGAGTTGATAGGTTTGAAGTCATTAACAGCGCAGTGCTTCAAGCATTGCTAAGAGCTGCTGGCAAACGCATTAAAATGCTTTTGAATGAATGCTTATGAGCCTGCAGCTGCCTACCACTACTCAGACTGCTCAATCAAATACCAAATCATATACTTAATTATAATATAATAATCACACAGAAATACCAGCCTTTGTTCATTAATATGGTCAAATCCATAAACACTCATTTCGAAAACAAAACATTTATTCTTTCAGTGAAATATGGAACCGTTCCGTATTTTATCAAACGGGTGGCATCCCTAAGTCTAAATATTGCGGTTATATTGCACAACCTTCAATGTTATGTCATATTTATGTAAGTTAATATTGCCTGCTAGTTAATATTGCCTGCTAGTTAATATTGCCTGCTAGTTAATATTGCCTGCTAACATTAATTTATTTTAACTACATATGCAGGTTTATAAAAATATACTTGTTTATTGATTTTAAGAAAGGCATGGATGTTTATGGTTAGATACATTTCTGCAACGATTGTGCTTTTTTGCGAATGCGCTTTTGTTAAATCATCACCCGTTTGGCGAAGTTGAAGTAGGCTGTGATTCGATGATAAATTAACAGGCACCACACTGATTATATGCAACGCAGATCAAGCTAGTTAGCCTAGTAATATCATCAACCACGTGTAGTTAACTAGTGATTATGTGAAGAATGATTGTATTTTATAAGATAAGTTTAATGCTAGCTAGCAACTTACCTTGGCTCCTTGCAGCCACAAGGTCCTTTTGATGCTGCACTCGCGTAACAGGTGGTCAGCCTGCCACCCAGCCTCCTAGTGGATTGCAATGTGATCGGCCATAATCGGCATCCAAAAAAGGCTGGTTACCAATTGTAATGAAAACCATGCCGATTAATCGGTCGACCTCTAATACACACACACACACGCATGTACACTTACACACACACACACACACACACACACACACACACACACACACACACACACACACACACACACACACACACACACACACACACACACACACACACACACACACAGTCAACATCTTTAGAAATCAAGGACAACATTTGTGAAAGTGTCACGACTTCCGCCGAAGTTGGTGCCTCTCCTTGTTCGGGCGGCGTTCGGAGGTCGTCGTCACCGGCTTTCTAGCTGCCACTAATCTATGTTTCTTTTCCTATTTGTTTTGTCTTGATTGTACACAGCTGGTTCCCATTACCTTTGAATTATTTTCCCTATTTAACCCCCTGGTTCCCAATATGTTTTGTGTGTGTTTGTTCCTTGCTGAGTGTTATTGGACTGCTGTGTCATGGTGTGTTTTCCCTGCGTGGAATTTTATGGTTGTTTCTTTTCGAGTGAAGTACGTTATTTTACTCAGTTCTGTGTCCTGCTCCTGACTCCGTCCTCACCACTGCACACTGACACTTGACAGAAAGAAAAGAACATGAGATACAATCCCTCATATTATGGTTCTAAATAAACCAGGGTAGATGCATGAAGTTATAGCCAAGACCAGTGAATTGGTTCAATGCAAGAAAACACACATTCCCTTCCGTTCCAAGGTTTTCCTGACCATTGTTCAGACCGAGAGCTCCTTTTGTTGTTCTCTAGACAACTCCGATGTGAGGGAGAGAGGCCCTGAAAGTTGATCAGTGTTTTGTAGCATTTTATAATAAACCTGGACTAGAAGTGCTTCTCCTTACATGAAAGCAGGAAGAGGTCATTACCATACACGTCATGAGGGATGACTGGATGATGGAGAAAATCTAGTGTACCTCGTTGTGTGCTTCAAGCTTTGTCACATGACTTGCCAGTGTGGTCAGATCCACACTGGCAAGACAGATCCCTTTAATTACAGTTCGTCTTCTTCCATCGTTGTATTATTAGCCTGCATTAGTGTTCAGTGTGAACGTCAGGCCTCTTCCGTCGTTGTATTATTAGCCTGCATTAGTGTTCAGTGTGAACGTCAGGCCTCTTCCGTCGTTGTATTATTAGCCTGCATTAGTGTTCAGTGTGAACGTCAGGCCTCTTCCATCGTTGTATTATTAGCCTACATTAGTGTTCAGTGTGAATGTCAGGCCTCTTCCGTCGTTGTATTATTAGCCTACATTAGTGTTCAGTGTGAACGTCAGGCCTCTTCCGTCGTTGTATTATTAGCCTGCATTAGTGTTCAGTGTGAACGTCAGGCCTCTTCCGTTGTTGTATTATTAGCCTGCATTAGTGTTCAGTGTGAACGTCAGGCCTCTGCCGTCGTTGTATTATTAGCCTGCATTAGTGTTCAGTGTGAGTGTCAGGCCTCTTCCGTCGTTGGATTATTAGCCTGCATTAGTGTTCAGTGTGAACGTCAGGCCGATGATGTACGCTTTTATTATTAACTACTTGGTGCGTCAATCAAAACACTTTTTTGAGAAATATTTAGAAAATATATGTTAAACACTTGGGGAGACGTTGCTATAGATGCAGAAAGGATGTCTATATAGGGAGATAGAATTAACACACACTCTGCAACCAAATGACTTTAGGACAGTATACCAACATCAGCATAAGCAAACACTTCCCAGTGGTTTTCGATGGTGTCTGCTTCTAGCAGTTCCCTGCTGATGGATAACCACTCCATGGGGAATTCATGGCCATGTAGTCCAGTATCTAAGGCTGTGAGGATTGATGGTCTGGGCTGCCATAGCCTGACATGTTGGTGTGTCCTTACTCATGCTTGTTAATGATGGTTTATTGGCAGGATGAACAGTTTTATATCATCACAGAGGCAGCAGGCCAGGTAAAACAGCTGCTACTCATATTGTCTCTGTTCGTTCTGACTCGGGCACCCAGGTACTTTAATACTGTTTATACTTGAAACACATATGGCCTTAGAGCATTTCTGAACAAGCGTATATACAAGCCTAAAACATAGTTAAGGTTAAGTCAAATCTCTGTAGCTCGTCAAATACCCCTTTGTTGTCTCTGGTTGTGCTTACTTAGCAGGCTCATAGCCAGTTGTTTTATCCTATGGATTATTTAGGCTACACAAGACAAAGATTTTGTTTTAGCAGTCACAATGTATAATATTAATGTAGATTTACTGACAACATTAATATATGAATGGTATTTGAAAGGCATAGTCATCTGCACCATAATTACATTCTGTTGTGTGTGTGTGTGTATTTGTTTGTGTTTGTATGTGCAAACGTGTGTTTGTGTTGATTCAAAATTAGGATTTAATTGCTTTTGGAGCAAGGTCTCTGCCCCGAAAAATTCTTTCATTGCAAGGCTACAGGAAGCAGTACTAGATTCCATTAGCAGTAATTCAATTGTATCTTTGTATTTTTTTCTTCTTTAGAAGACATGAACATGGGGTCAGAGGACTACTGAGTTCATATTAGTGTTACAAATTGTATTGCACTGAACACACCAGCGCTACAGAATCATCACCCTGTGTGTACTGTGTATACTGTGTGCGTGTGCGTGCGTGTGTGTGTGTGTGTGTGTGTGCGCGTTCGTGCGTGCCTGTGTCTGTGCAGTGCATACATTCAGCCAGCGGTGTTACCCTTTCTCATGTGGATGAGCATCCCAGTCAGCTCCTGCCCTCAGCACGCCAGGCATGCTAGCTATGTGCAGTGTGTGTCCGGACACAGCCCGGCACAATTGCAGCATTTAGACAAGTCTTAATTTACTTAGGATGGGCTGGCAGCATATGGGAGGATCCACAATAGCTGACTGATGGAGGGACAAAGAAATTGCAGTGTTCTGGTGTAAAAAAAAAAAGTCATTCAGATTGGGTCATAATGGCTCAGCTGTCCTAACCAAAGGAAGGGACAGAATAGGGTGCCTTGTGATTTTTCTCTCTTCACCCCCGTTCCTTTTCTCCTTTTTTGTGCCTGAATCTTTTATCTGCGTTACTCACCAGGGACTCTTCAAAGTAACAAGCCTCCTTCTTTTCCCTGGTGCTGGACTTGGAACCCAAATTAGAGACTGCTTGATTAGAAGAAAGCGAAGGGGGCCAAGAGAGGGAGATGTGGGTATTGGACAGAACAAATCACACCCCTACAAAGTGCCTTTTATCCACAGACTCCAAGGCCCGACTCCCCTCCCAGCAACCAAGGCCCGACTCCCCTCCCAGCAACCAAGGCCCGACTCCCCTCCCAGCAACCAAGGCCCGACTCCCCTCCCAGCAACCAAAGCCCAACTCCCTCCCAGCAACCAAGGCCCGACTCCCCTCCCAGCAACCAAGGCCCGACTCCCCTCCCAGCAACCAAGGCCCGACTCCCCTCCCAGCAACCAAGGCCCGACTCCCTCCCAGCAACCAAGGCCCGACTCCCTCCCAGCAACCAAGGCCCGACTCCCCTCCCAGCAACCAAGGCCCGACTCCCCTCCCAGCAACCAAGGCCCGCTTGTTTTTCTCTTATCATTTATTTAGTTGCTCGTTTGGTTGATGTTTTCTGCCCTACTTTGTGACGTTTCAAAGAGGCAGGCGTCTGAATAGGTGAATGCTGAATGAGGTGGTGAACTTTGCTGTCTGTCTCCTCCAGAGTGTCAGTCTGGCATGTTCTCCATGAGCATGAGGGGAGAGCACAGGATCACCTGCCCACCCTCCAACCTGTCCGCTCAAGGGACATCCTGGGCCAGACTGGCTCCTGTTGCAGGCTGCTATTGTCCTTCTGACCCACTCTCAGCCAGGGGAAGCAGCCTGATCCAGCCCCAGCAGCCTGAGGCAGGGTGGGAGAATGAGGAAGCGCTCCCAGATTGTCACAACACATTAGAAGTGAGGAACCAGGCTGCTTCATGTAGTGAGGAGGCATCCCTCGGCTGTCCATCTCCCGCTGCAAATGGGATGTGAGGAGACACGTTAACGGGCTGGCTTGGCCCCACCGCTGTTAAGAGCCATGCAATATGCAGGAAACCGCCTCTTTGTCAGCAGGCCGGTCAGACAAACACCGCCGCTGTCCTATACTGCACCGCCCAATAAAAGTTTTATCTGCATTTTAAAGCTGATCCATAATTTAGAGCAGGAGGAAAAGGATTTTTACACCAAACCAGGGCAACAAAAAACATATGTGGTATGACGTGGTGATGCTGATGTACAGGGAAGACATTGCTCAGGTCAAGTCAAACATAGATAATCTGATGTCAAATCAATTTTAGGCATTCAATGTTACGTTTTACAATCTTGTCTTATAAAAATATTGTTTGGCTGATTGTAATTGTTTTAACAAGATTCACTGTCCAACTCAGCTTACTGAAAATCTTTTTATGTAAGAGACATTACGTTTAAGCATTTAGATTAGAACCTGTTCCAGAGAGACAAGACAATACAGTAGAGACAAGACAATACAGTAGAGACAAGACAATGCACTAGAGACAAGACAATACAGTAGAGACAAGACAATACAGTAGGGACAAGACAATACAGTAGGGACAAGACAATACAGTAGAGACAAGACAATACAGTAGAGACAAGACAATACAGTAGAGACAAGACAATGCACTAGAGACAAGACAATACAGTAGAGACAAGACAATACAATGGAGACAATACAGTAGAGACAAGACAATACAGTAAAGACAATACAGTAGAGACAAGACAATACAGTAAAGACAATACAGTAGAGACAAGACAATACAGTAAAGACAATACAGTAGAGACAAGACAATACAGTAAAGACAATACAGTAGAGACAAGACAATACAGTAAAGACAATACAGTAGAGACAAGACAATACAGTAAAGACAATACAGTAGAGACAAGACAATACAGTAAAGACAATACAGTAGAGACAAGCAATACAGTAAAGACAATATAGTAGAGACAAGACAATACAGTAAGGACAATACAGTAGAGACAAGACAATACAGTAGAGACAATACAATACAGGAGAGACAAGACAATACAGGGGAGACAAGACAATACAGTAGAGACAAGACAATGCACTAGAGACAAGACAATACAGTAGAGACAAGACAATACAGTAGAGACAAGACAATACAGTAAAGACAATACAGTAGAGACAATACAGTAGAGAAAAGACAATACAGTAAAGACAATACAGTAGAGACAAGACAATACAGTAGGGACAAGACAATACAGTAAAGACAATACAGTAGAGACAAGACAATACAGTAAAGACAATATAGTAGAGACAAGACAATACAGTAAAGACAATACCGCCGAGACAAGAAAATACAGTAGAGACAAGACAATACAGTAGAGACAAGACAATGCACTAGAGACAAGACAATACAGTAGAGACAAGACAATACAGTAAAGACAATACAGTAGAGACAATACAGTAGAGACAAGACAATACAGTAAATACAATACAGTAGAGACAAGACAATACAGTAAAGACAATACAGTAGAGACAAGACAATACAGTAAAGACAATATAGTAGAGACAAGACAATACAGTAAGGACAATACAGTAGAGACAAGACAATACAGTAAAGACAATACCGCCGAGACAAGAAAATACAGTAGAGACAAGAAAATACAGTAGAGACAAGACAATACAGTAGAGACAAGACAATACAGTAGAGACAATACAATACAGGAGAGACAAGACAATACAGTAGAGACAAGACAATACAGTAGAGACAAGACAATACAGTGGAGACAAGACAATACAGTGGAGACAAGACAATACAGTAGAGACAAGACAATACAGTAGAGACAAGACAATACAGTAGAGACAAGACAATGCACTAGAGACAAGACAATACAGCAGAGACAATACAGTAGAGACAATACAGTAGAGACAAGACAATACAGTAAATACAATACAGTAGGGACAATACAGTAGAGACAAGGCAATACAGTAGAGACAATACAGTAGGGACAAGACAATACAGTAGAGACAATACAGTAGAGACAAGACGATACAGTAGAGACAAGACAATACAGTAGAGACAATACAGTAGAGACAAGACAATACAGTAGAGACAATACAGTAGAGACAAGACAATACAGTAGAGACAATACAGTAGAGACAAGACAATACAGTAAAGACAATACAGTAGAGACAAGACAATACAGTAAAGACAATACAGTAGAGACAAGACAATACAGTAAAGACAATACAGTAGAGACAAGACAATACAGTAAAGACAATACAGTAGACACAAGACAATACAGTAAAGACAATACCGCCGAGACAAGAAAATACAGTAGAGACAAGACAATGCAGTAGAGACAAGACAATACAATAGAGACAATACAATACAGGAGAGACAAGACAATACAGGAGAGACAAGACAATACAGTAGAGACAAGACAATACAGTAGAGACAATACAGTGGAGACAAGACAATACAGTAAAGACAATACAGTAGAGACAAGACAATACAGTAGAGACAATACAATACAGTAGAGACAAGACAATGCACTAGAGACAAGACAATACAGCAGAGACAAGACAATGCACTAGAGACAAGACAATACAGGAGAGACAAGACAATACAGTAGAGACAAGACAATACAGTAGAGACAATACAGTAGAGACAAGACAATACAGTAAATACAGTACAGTAGGGACAATACAGTAGAGACAAGACAATACAGTAGAGACAATACAGTAGAGACAAGACAATACAGTAGAGACAATACAGTAGAGACAAGACGATACAGTAGAGACAAGACAATACAGTAGAGACAATACAGTAGAGACAAGGCAATACAGTAGAGACAATACAGTAGAGACAAGACAATACAGTAAAGACAATACAGTAGAGACAAGACAATACAGTAAAGACAATACAGTAGAGACAAGACAATACAGTAGAGACAAGACAATACAGTAAAGACAATACAGTGGAGACAAGACAATACAGTAGAGACAATACAATACAGTAGAGACAAGACAATACAATAGAGACAAGACAATACAATAGAGACAAGACAATACAGTAGAGACAATACAATACAGCAGAGACAAGACAGGAGAGACAAGACAATACAGTAGAGACAATACAGTAGAGACAAGACAATACAGTAGAGACAAGACAATACCGGACCAACTTGTCTTGATACAGAGGGCAGCCTGTTGTCTTGATACAGGGGGCAGCCTGTTGTCTTGGTACAGAGGGCAGCCTGTTATCTTGATACAGAGGGCAGCCTGTTGTCTTGATACAGAGGGCAGCCTGTTGTCTTGATACAGAGGGCAGCCTGTTGTCTTGATACAGAGGGCAGCCTGTTGTCTTGATACAGAGGGCAGCCTGTTGTCTTGATACAGGGGGCAGCCTGTTGTCTTGGTACAGAGGGCAGCCTGTTGTCTTGGTACAGAGGGCAGCCTGTTGTCTTGGTACAGAGGGCAGCCTGTTGTCTTGATACAGAGGGCAGCCTGTTGTCTTGGTACAGAGGGCAGCCTGTTGTCTTGGTACAGAGGGCAGCCTGTTGTCTTGATACAGGGGGCAGCCTGTTGTCTTGATACAGGGGGCAGCCTTTTGTCTTGATACAGAGGGCAGCCTGTTGTCTTGATACAGAGGGCAGCCTGTTGTCTTGATACAGAGGGCAGCCTGTTGTCTTGATACAGGGGGCAGCCTGTTGTCCTGGTACAGAGGGCAGCCTGTTGTCTTGGTACAGAGGGCAGCCTGTTGTCTTGGTACAGAGGGCAGCCTGTTGTCTTGATACAGAGGGCAGCCTGTTGTCTTGGTACAGAGGGCAGCCTGTTGTCTTGGTACAGAGGGCAGCCTGTTGTCTTGATACAGGGGGCAGCCTGTTGTCTTGGTACAGAGGGCAGCCTGTTGTCTTGGTACAGAGGGCAGCCTGTTGTCTTGGTACAGAGGGCAGTCTGTTTTCTTGATATAGAGGGCAGCCTGTTGTCTTGGTATAGAGGGCTGCCTGTTGTCTTGGTACAGAGGGCAGTCTGTTGTCTTCGTACAGTGGGCAGTCTGTTGTCTTTGTACAGAGGGCAGCCTGTTGTCTTGGTACAGAGGGCAGCCTGTTGTCTTGGTACAGAGGGCAGCCTGTTGTCTTGGTACAGAGGGCAGCCTGTTGTCTTGGTACAGGGGGCAGCCTGTTGTCTTCGTACAGAGGGCAGCCTGTTGTCTTGGTCTTGGTACAGAGGGCAGCCTGTTGTCTTGGTACAAGGCTCAGCCTGAGCTCCCCACAATGCCGCCCAATATCAAAACAATGAGCCCTCTGTTAGTATTCTGTTAGTGTTTTTGCAGACTTGCACTCCCCACACATGGCCCCCAGGCTAGAGCCCACTGATCCCTCTGTGGCCCCTGAGCACTGGCCTGCTCCTGGAAGTCAGGATACATGCACACACGCACACTCACACACATTTAACAAGCAATCCTATCATTGGTTTCTGACTGAACATCAGAGAAGTGCTTGGATCCTGACAGGACACTATTGAGTCCAGATGTTTGCTTTGCTGTTAGAGTACCTCTCTCTCTGCCACTCCTGCCTCCGCCCCCCCGTCCCTGAACTTGCTGTCTTCTGCCGTGTAGATACTGGTGACCTATGAAGGCTGCTTCTTTATGGACACAGCCAAAGGTGAATAAAATCGCTGTTGAGTGTACAATTTTTACAGATAAGGCATTCACAACAAGTGGTCAGGTGAATAAGAAGTCAATTCAGGCCTGGGAAACCGCACACAGGCTCAGTGAATAGCTGCTTTTAGGTGCTTTTTTCTGAAGAGGATAAATGGAGAATTGCAGCTCTCTTCCATTGCGGCAAGCAGTGCTAGGCAAGGCTGCCAGTAAATTGCCCTGGATGGGTTCTGGAGGTTGACAGGCCCTATTAAGACAAATGGCCTTCCTCATCGGAGAGATAAAATAAATCAGGTGTTTAGTCAAATTAAAATAGTTGGAGTGGAGAGGGCCCCAGGGAGCCCTGGGAGAAACTCAAGACAGATGTGTCCAAAGGATAGAGGAATACACCCAGGAAAGAAAGAATTCAGCTCCCTCTGAATCCCTCTTTTCTATACTAGTATCAGTCCTTTATCCTTCTCTCTTTCAGTCTCACTCTGTTGTTCTGCTGTAGTCTCTCTTTTTCCCCCTCCCACTCCTCCTCCCCCTCTCTCTCTCTCTCTCTCTCTCTCTCTCTCTCTCTCTCTCTCACTGTCTCTCTCTCTCTCTCTCTCTCTCTCTCTCTCACTCTGTCTGTCTCTCTGTCTCTGTCTCTCTCTGTCTCTCTCTCTCTGTCTCTGTCTCTCTCTCTCTCTCTCTCACTGTCTCTGTCTCTCTCTCTCACTCTCTCTCACTCTGTCTGTCTCTCTCTCACTCTGTCTGTCTCTCTCTTTCTCTGTCTCTGTCTCTGTCTCTCTCTCTCTCTCTCTCTCTCTCTCTCACTCTGTCTGTCTCTCTCTGTCTCTGTCTCTGTCTCTGTCTCTCTCTGTCTCTCTCTCTCTCTCTCTCTCTCTCTCTCTCTCTTCTCTCTCTCTCTCTCATTGTGCAGTAGCTCCAACCTCTGCTTGTCACACAGGAGTGCAGCGAAAGGAGAGTGAGTTACTGTCCATCCTCTCACTGGCAATTATGTTGGTTGTGTAAGTCAATGGGAGGATCACTTAGCATTGATTAGGCGAAGATACAGAGCAGAGCAGTGGAGATGCTCTCCATCACGGACGCTGAACTAGGACATGTGATTGGAGGAAGAGGAGACACACATCCTCACCGGGGCTGCGTTCATCATTGTGTCCTTGCCCAGCGCTCTCAACCATTCACTCTTATTAATCAGAGGGTTGAAACTGCTTCCAGTAATTAGCAGCTTTGGACAGCCGTGGTACGTAGTGTTGTGGGCGTGTCTAGGAGGCGTGGCACCTGTTGGTGATCTAGTAATTATCCATCACCCAGGAGAAACATGACTCCTCTCTCTCCTCTTGTTTATGGAAATGTCTCACTTTGTTTCCAGTAGCTGTGTGTATTTCAGGGCAGCAGTCTAGTTGGTGTTGCTATGTGTTGTCACTTGTCAGAGGATGCAGTAGAGTAGCTATAGATGTCTACATGCAGTGACCCTCTTAGAGAGAGCTGTCTGTGTCTGCTCCTCCCCTAATTAGAGAGAAAAGGAGGAGGAGGGGAGAGGAGGAAGAGAGGAGGTGAGTCATTAGAGACAGTGGCAACATCTCGCTACATGAGCTGGTGGTGTGATAGAGGAAGGGGAGTGAGACGAGAAGGATGTGACGGGCTGCTGTCTGCTGCTATGTTGTGACTTTGGCACTCATCTGCCACCTCACCCCATCAGCCCCCCCACAACCTCCATCAGCCCCCATCAGCCCCCCAACAGCTCTCCTTATTCCCGCGGAACAGTCCCTCCCTGCCCCTTTTCTCTTCTCACCCTCTGTGAAGCTGTGAGCAGCTAAAATTGACAACTCAGGGCTGTGACCTCAGCACTGTTAAGGAAGTCATTCCACAGTCAGTGGCAGATCATGGCTGGCGTGAGACACTAAAGTCTTCTTTGACAGGCCAAGTATTTCAGATGTTGATATGAATAGTACAATAAAACATGTTCTGCATTTATTTTCATCTCATTGAAATAGGGATCCTGGCACATACTGTAGATGCCTAGAAAAACCCTGTTTCTTGGTTCTTCATAGATGTTCTCTCTCATGCTTGTATCTGTATCTGTTTGACTGTGTGTGCTCAAGGGTATTCTCTGTATAGTACACATGTGAGTACTGTGTGTCCATCTCCAACCTGACACACCTCACCATGATCACCCTGCTGACATCTACCCCCCCCAGGTACTCCAGAGAGCCTGGTAGAGAAGGAGCACCAGCTGAGCACCATGATCACTCAGCTGATCAGCCTGAGAGAGCAGCTCCTGGCCGCTCACGATGAGCAGAAGAAGCTGGCCGCCTCACAGATGGAGAAACAGAGACAGCAAATGGAGCTGGCCCGCCAGCAACAGGAACAGGTAAGAACACACTGGTTGTGTATGTGTGTTCTCTCTCTCTCTCATTCTCTCTCTCTCTGTCTTTCTCTCTCTCTCTCTCTCTCTCTCTCTCTCTCTCTCTCCCTCCCTCCCTCTCTCTCTCTCTCTCTCTCCCCCCCCCTCTCTCTCTCTCTCTCTCTCTCTATGTCTCTCTCTGTCTCTCTCTCTCTCTCTCTCCCCTGTTTCTCCCTCTCTCTCTGTCACTTTCCTGTCATTACACATATTCCTCCCTTTACTAAATGCTTACAAAATCCCTTAACCCTCTATTGATTCATCAGGGAACTTTATTGCTGAAAGATGCCAATAAAGGGTTATTATTTAGTAGGAATTTGAAATAATATTAGATTTAAAATATGTTTTATTTTACAGTATAAAAGCTTGAGTGTTTCATCTAAGTGTCGTCATGCTCTCTCGCCCACATTTATGCTGTGTGTTGAGAAAAATGTCATTATGACTTGTATTAACACATTTTAGTGGCTATGTGAATTAAACATGATATTAAACACTGGAGGTCGTCTATATCTTGTAAATAGGGCACTACTAGAACAATCTCTCCCTGCGTTAGAAGGGTGGCACAAATCTGCCAAATGAGGCATATTGTACAAATCAGCAAATTAGCACAGCCCATGAACTGTGTTAATGTCTGGTTGGAAATAAGGACGGGATCTGTCCACACTGGCGACGGGTTTATTATCACCTCCTATTGGCCAGGAGTAAATTACCAGCCTGGACTGTAGCCTACAATTACAGTTAGCCTTCTCCCTACAGCTTTCAGTCCTGCATGTGTTAATAACTGTAAAGGTCAATTACCTGGGATGTTATGTACAGTACTGTATACCTTTCAATCATGCTATTGTTCAATCATCTTTTACTATCAACTAAATTTGTTTTTTTGTTTTCTTCCATATGTGAAATCACAGTATTATGAAGAAGGGTGTTCCATGGTATGCTATGTTGATATTAATAAACTATACAGTGATTTAGGATATTTGCATGTTTTGCCATCATGTATGAGAGAGAGCAGGTCTGTCTATCCCCCAATGAAGAAGAAAAGGGTAGGATAGAGTGGGGGGAGAAGAGGAGAACCTGCCCAGAGTTACAATGTCATTTAGCCATGCAGACACGACACAGTAATTAACTGTTGACACTCGTGAAGAAGCACAAATTAATCCTGACACATTTGCAGACGACTGATATCTTACAGGGAAGACTTTGTAATTATATTTGAAAATGAAAATTAAATGACACTTAAAACTAGGTTGTCATGCTCAATGAAGCGAGCGTGTAGTTAGACAGAGAGGCTGCTGGGATAGATGGGGGCTGCTCGCGGGCAGATGCCGTGCCACTCAGAGGAGAGGGATAGGAGTCTGACAGAACACTCCTACCCAGCCCGGCCCGGTCCAGCTCAGCCTACACCAGTTACCACCATTGTAAACACATCAATCTCCGTCTGTGCTTCCCCATCTCAGACTGTCCATCACAGCCCTCCTCGGCAAGCACATAGCCAGAAAACAAGCTAGGCCAGCAAGGCCACATCCTCGACAGCTCTGCTATACTATGCCTAATGCTGAAGGCCACTGTTGACTTGTCACGTCTTTAGACAGGTGGTGATATGTTTTAATGGGGCTCAGATCACCATGACTTCTTGTTTGCAAATACTGTCCTGCAGTTACAGTGTCATGTTTTCCTTAGTGTCAGTTGATAGTCGGTCCCCGGCCTGGCTGAGTGGTATAAGCATGCACTGTACTCTGAGATGAGAGGAACATGTTTCTGACTGTCGTGACTCTTCTTCTCTGGTGTTTATCTACAGATTGCCAGACAACAGCAGCAGCTTCTGCAGCAGCAGCACAAAATCAATATCCTCCAGCAGCAGATTCAGGTCAGTGGCTCGCTCATGTGTTCCCCTCACCCTTCCACTCTCTCACTGGCCTCTCCTTCCTCAGCCACACCCCACCACAGGCCACATGTCTAATCTCGTGGGGTTTCCTCTATGGGTTTCTGTCTGACAGACATTACACTGGTACTTTAGTGTCTTCCTTTATCTTTCTCTCCGTCTCCTTCCTTCTTTCTCTCTCGCTTCATTCTTCTGTCACTTCTGTCTTACAGTCGTCATTCACATTACATGATAATTGGCCATCGGTAATTGGGAGGGGTAAAGACGGAGGGGAATAATTATCACATCCTAATTAACAAAGATGGAGAGAAGAGAAAGTAGCGACACCTAATGAAGCATGCTGCTGCTGGTAGAGAGAGAAGTGTCTGGAGGGTGGAGGTGGGGACATGAAAGAGGCTGGTAAATGCTGCCTTGGAAATGATACCATCCCAGTTGAGCGACGTGGCAGGCCTTTAGACAGCACCGGGGCTACTGTTCACAGCATATTGTTAGTGAGGGAAAACGTTGTTCACGTCAATGTGGTGGCTAAAGGAGATACTGTTTTTGACGGAAGAAGAAGTTTGTTTTATACAGTATTCAGTTTTAGTCCTTTAAATGTTTGTTAATGTACTTGAACAAGAGTATAATATTTATAAAGGTGCACTTAGAATAGCTCGTTTTATGCTCAGCTCAGATTGAAAATGAAGGTTTTATTGGAGTAATGTCAGTGTGTATGGTGGTGGTCATTGCCATGTGTTTTCTCTCCAAAGTGGATTGTGTTCTTTTCTCCTCTAAGTAATTATGGAAAATGGAGAAAAACATGTAAATGGGGGTGGAGGGGCGAGAGTATTCACACGAGACACAGACCAAGAAAAATGGAACGAGGGCACCATAAATAAACATATTTGCTGAAAGAAAGAAAGAAAACAGCATGAGAGGTAGCAGGAGGAGAGGAGATGGGGGAGAGTGCCAGTGTGTGGGATGTGTATGTGGGGAGTGTTGGGCATGTGTGTTGGTGAGGTGGTACAGTACAGTGTGGTCAGGTTAGGGACCACCCATGCTGAGTGTTGGATACAGACAGGCTGGCTACTCTGGGTAGGGGTGGTCGGTCAGTGGCTGGCTGTAGTCAAGGCCGTTGCCCCAGCCCAGACGTCTGAGGAAATCCAAGGCTTTACTGTAATCTGGTGCCAGGAGCAGTCTTCTCCTATGACCCACCTATTACTTATCCTGCTACTACTACACACTCACTACCAACACACACTCATTACCAACACACACTCACTACCAACACACACTCATTACCAACACATACTCATTACCAACACACACTCATTACCAACACACACCCACTACCAACACACACTCACTACCAACACACACTCATTACCAACACACACTCATTACCAACACACACTCACTACCAACACACACTCACTACCAACACACACTCATTACCAACACACACTCACTACCAACACACACTCATTACCAACACATACTCATTACCAACACACACTCATTACCAACACACACCCACTACCAACACACACTCACTACCAACACACTCACTACCAACACACACTCATTACCAACACACACTCACTACCAACACACACTCATTACCAACACACACTCATTACCAACACACACTCATTACCAACACACACTCATTACCAACACACACTCATTACCAACACACACTCACTACCAACACACACTCACTACCAACACACACTCACTACCAACACACACTCACTACCAACACACACTCACTACCAACACACACTCATTACCAACACACACTCATTACCAACACACACTCATTACCAACACACACTCATTACCAACACACACTCATTACCAACACACACTCATTACCAACACACACTCATTACCAACACACACTCACTACCAACACACACTCAATACCAACACACACTCACTACCAACACACACTCATTACCAACACACACTCACTACCAACACACACTCATTACCAACACATACTCATTACCAACACACACTCACTACCAACACACACCCACTACCAACACACACTCACTACCAACACACACTCATTACCAACACACACTCATTACCAACACACACCCACTACCAACACACACTCACTACCAACACACACTCACTACCAACACACACTCACTACCAACACACACCCACTACCAACACACACTCATTACCAACACATACTCATTACCAACACACACTCACTACCAACACACACCCACTACCAACATACACTCACTACCAACATACACTCACTACCAACACACACTCACTACCAACACACACTCACTACCAACACACACCCACTACCAACACACACTCACTACCAACACACACTCACTACCAACACACACTCACTACCAACACACACCCACTACCAACACACACTCACTACCAACACACACCCACTACCAACACACACTCACTACCAACACACACTCACTACCAACACACACTCACTACCAACACACACTCACTACCAACACACACTCACTACCAACACACACCCACTACCAACACACACTCACTACCAACACACACTCACTACCAACACACACTCACTACCAACACACACTCACTACCAACACACACTCATTACCAACACACACTCACTACCAACACACACTCATTACCAACACATACTCACTACCAACACACACTCACTACCAACACACACCCAATACCAACACACATTCACTACCAACACACACTCATTACCAACACACACTCACTACCAACACACACTCACTACCAACACACACTCACTACCAACACACACTCATTACCAACACACACTCACTACCAACACACACTCACTACCAACACACACTCACTACCAACACACACCCACTACCAACACACCCCCAACACACCCCCACTACCAACACACACCCACTACCAACACACACTCATTACCAACACATACTCACTACCAACACACACCCACTACCAACACACACTCATTACCAACACATACTCACTACCAACACACACTCATTACCAACACACACCCACTACCAACACACACCCACTACCAACACACACTCATTACCAACACATACTCACTACCAACACACACTCACTACCAACACACACTCACTACCAACACACACCCACTACCAACACACACTCACTACCAACACACACTCATTACCAACACACACTCACTACCAACACACACTCACTACCAACACACACTCACTACCAACACACACCCACTACCAACACACCCCCAACACACACCCACTACCAACACACACCCAACACACACCCACTACCAACACACACTCACTACCAACACACACCCACTACCAACACACACCCACTACCAACAAACACCCACTACCAACACACACTCACTACCAACACACACCCACTACCAACACACACCCACTACCAACACGCACCCACTACCAAGTTTCTCGCTCTCTCTCGCTCATTCTCGCTCTCTCTCAGTCTCTCTCTCATTCTCTCTCTCTGTCTCACTCTCTCTCTTTCTCTCTCTCTGTCTCTGTTCTCTTTTCTTAGGAGGATCATTAAAACATAATTCTCCTCTCAATTCACCATCACAAATGGCTTCATTATCAGTTCCATACTTTGAAATCAACATGTTTTCCCTTGGTGAGAATCTGTCCCTCCTGTAGTAAGCATACTTTGTAAGGGTCCCAGTTGAATGGTGTAGGGGGCTATAGATCCCCTCTTCACCCCCTTCCCTCTCCACTCCCCCAGGACTCTCCCCAGTCCACAGTCCCTGTGATGTGTAGAGGCATAGCAGCAAAGCAAACCCCTTGGATTTACACGGCATTAAGCACAAAAGCAGGATTTAGTACTGGGCCATAAACATCCCTCTTTCAAGTGCACTTCCCAAGAGAAAGGCCCCACTGTCAATGTCTGCTTCTGCTGGAGAAGCCAGAGAGCTGGCCTCTGGTGCTGCTGTCACTGTCCACAGTGTTTGTGAGAAATGACTCCCCATCACTCTACCAAAGAGGATCTCACTCTGCTCTCTAGCACAGTACCCTCACTAGCATATCCTCTAGAATAGAGCACCCTATGCCCTGGGACCAAGTCCCCTTAATAAAGGGTCTTTACTCCTGGGCTCACTCACACAGCACCACAACACATCATACTTTGACAGGTCCACACTCCACTCTTTCATGCTGTGGTAAAAGACTAATGTACTACCTGGAAATTCCCCTTGATGAGCAGTTCAGTGACGAGGGTGTTATATCTCTTCCACCACACTTGGGGAGGTACTGAAAGTCTATGGCTCTATTTCAAACAGATAGGGAGGCCCCTAGATGTAAAGATCTGTGTCTCCAGCCAAGGCAGCCTTCTCCAGACTCTGTCCCTGTGATCTGTCCTGATGAAACACCACTATATCTACAATTAAACAAAAGAGACACATATTTACACCATCTGCTGCACTCCCCTCAGTCTATCTGCTTGTTTACAACCCTCACCAGGCCCTTATCAAGCATAGATTACTCTCACAACAACTTCAAATCAGTTTGATCATGTTAGACATTTTGTTTATCCTACCGCAAGTCCTTTAATGCTTACTTCATTACATTTTCTCCCCTCGTGACCCAGTTTTACTCTGTCCTCTGTGGGGCTGGTCTGGCTGCTCGTAAAGATGGCCAACCAAAGGGATGAGGGGAGGGATGAGGCAGGCCGGGGCGAGGTAGTGAGGCACCTCGGCGGCACTGTTATCTGCTCTTAAAAATGCCCCCGTCCTCTTAATATACAACAGCTTTGAGTTAATTAGTACTCTAAACAAGCTTCCAACCTGCATGTTGCAGACTTTTAGCAGTGGTAAAACAGCACTGGGGGATTGGGTTACCCTGCTGTTAGTATGGAGAACAGTGGACTTTACTAGAGATCTTCGTCCTCACCATCAAAGTGCTTGTAGTTTGGCTCCAGGGGAAAGCGCTTCAGATTCTGGTGCTGTATTGATGATGTAACTGATCACATCAGTGGGGATTGTAAACCGGACCGGAGGAGTACAAATAAAACCTCCAGGACCGTAACTGGACACCCTCCCTGGCATGCTATGCACTTTCAGGGGTTTTCTTTGAGGGGGGGAGGGGGAGGGAGGGGGTGGGGGGCGAGGGGGAGAGAGAGAGAGAGGAAGGGAGGGAGGGAGGGAGGGAGGGAGGGAGGGAGGGAGGGAGGGAGGGAGGGAGGGAGGGAGGGAGGGAGGGGGAGGGAGGGGTGTGCAGAAACAGGCAGAGCGGTCTGGAACGAGGCACAGTCCAATTTAATCGAGTCTCCTTTTGAATGGCCTTCTCTCTCTTTTCATCTAGTTCTACTTAGAGCAGGGAGAGAGATTGAGTCTTTGTCCTTCGGGATTACAATGTCACTTGTTTTAAGATAGCAGATGTTTTGATTACGGTGTTAGGGGCTTATCAGAAGTTTAAAGCTCAAGGCTCTGTGTTCTTTTCCCAAACTCTCGTTTTTTATTCCTCTAGTCGTCCCTTGTTATTGTTACATTCCGCTCAGGGAGAGATTACTGTTATGTGAATCAAGTATTAAACTCGATAAACACCATTCGGTATCAACTAGAGGCTTGTGACAATTAAAAGCTAAATGTTGAAGTAAATCTGATCCGTAACAGAGCATGTGTTTCTTACGTAACAGAGTCATCAAAGCTGTGTGAATACGACCATGGAAAGCCAGTGAGTTAAGAAGACAGAAAGGCAGAAATAGACGCTAAGTAAGCAGAGCTCTGTTCTGCCTGTTTGTTTAGCCTCTGCATCAATCAGCCACATCGACCGGCACTCGATTGGACTGTTAGGGGCTGTCTCCTTGACAATCACACCCACTTTTTATTCCTCCCCAATAGCAACAAATCCGGTTTTATTTTAACGTCAGAGCCCAGGCTGTCTTTCATATGGCTTTCTGTAATTATATAGGAGTGAATGGCAGCACAGCCATATGTTAGCAGCATGGGTAGCAGTCCATGAAATGACTTAATAAAATGGTGGTGACTGCTGTTGTTGGCCAAACACATGTTTCTGTGAAGAGGATATTTTTATAGAGAGATAATGGCCATGGATTGGAGGAATTTTTATTAGTTTCTCTAATGGCTGTATTTCATCCAACCCAGTGACAACTCCAGACTCTAGGTCAGTATATTGGGGATAGTGATTGGAGGTCTGCTCCCTGCCCACAGGGGCCAACTGACTGGGAGATTGTGATGATAGGTGGGGGTCAGAGAGGTTTGGGGGGGGGCTGCCTTGTTGTGATGTGATGGAGTGCAGCTCTCTGGCCACAGTTACAGTTGGCTGTCATTGCCCATGCCCCAGCCATCCAGCCCACAGGCCCCATCCCCAACAGCCCCGCGATCCTCCAGCCCTTCTGCCCTCAGATCTCTCACACGGATCCAGGCCAGGTGGAAATTCCTGCTCTCTCATGAGGCTTCTGAGCTGCCGTGCATCTCCTGTGCATTGGGATGGCAACAGTCCATGCATTCCTGAAAGATGGGGCTGGTACGGTGTGAGACGAAGTGACACACACATACACACACACACACACACACACACACACACACACACACACACACACACACACACACACACACACACACACACACACACACACACACACGCAAGATAATAAATATTCCCTGAAAGGCTGACATTTATCTTCACACGGTGCAGGTTAAGGAATGGAGCTCCCCAGATGAAATGGGGGATGCTTTTAATCAGAAAATCCCTGGTCAATTTCAATGTGTCTGTCTGTCCTCACACTTATAATAACACAGTAACAATCCATACTTTATTACCTATGTCTATAATTATAACTCTGAGCTGGCATTGTTGCACCGTATGTTTAGCAGTGATATAAAGATCTCACTGATATGGGTTTTCTATGGAGACCATTGTTGGTTCACTCTTTTAATCCAGCAGCCTTAAACGCTCTCGTCATTGGCCAGGTCTGGTTCTACTTATCTAGCTCAGAGCTGCTTTTCCTCCTCCTGCTCCTGTGAAGGACCTCCACGTGACTTCCGCTGTCAACCCTTACTCCTCCATCTCCCAACCCCCTCACCCCCAAAGTCCCAACCCCTCTCCCCCAATCTCCCAACCCCTCTCCCCCAATCTCCCAACCCCTTTCCCCCAATCTCCCAACCTCCTCTCCCCAATCTCCCAACCCCCTCTCCCCCAATCTTCCAACCCCTCTCCCCATCTCCCAACCTCCTCTCCCCCAATCTCCCAACCTCCTCTCCCCCAATCTCCCAACCTCCTCTCCCCCAATCTCCCAACCCCTTTCCCCCAATCTCCCAACCTCCTCTCCCCCAATCTCCCAACCCCTCTCCCCCAATCTCCCAACCCCCTCTCCCCCAATCTCCCAACCTCCTCTCCCCCAATCTCCCAACCCCTTTCCCCCAATCTCCCAACCTCCTCTCCCCCAATCTCCCAACCCCTCTCCCCCAATCTCCCAACCCCCTTTCCCCCAATCTCCCAACCTCCTCTCCCCCAATCTCCCAACCTCCTCTCCCCCAATCTCCCAACCCCCTCTCCTCCAAGCCCTCCAGCCTGCACAGGGTGGCTATATCCACACCCCTCCCAGGACTTATACCATCCACTGATCCACTCATTTTGAGTCACTCTACACTTTATTCATCTCCATTTATCCCTCTGACTGGAAATGATCCCTATTGTAGATTCACTTTATATAGAGAATTATTGTTCTTAGATCTGTGTTCTATTTGGAGGTATTTTGGACTTTAGGCTATTGAAATATTACATGTATTTATGTTACTACAAAAATATACGAAGTTACAAAAAAATCTCTAATGTAATACAGACATAATTATTTCCTCCCCATAATATTTTGCCCCCCCATAGCATCTACCAAGAGCACAGAGTGTGCTGGTACTTGTTGTTTGGCTTTAAAGAAGTTCCATTGCCTTAGTTAAAAGAGAAAAGACCAGTGCCTTGTTGTCAGCCCTCACTTCAAAGTGGAAAAGGTTTCCTCACATGTGGTTTTAAATGGTGTGGAGGAACAGCAGGGGACTTCTAAGGGTTAAATGATAATAGCTACAGACAGTTCCCAGATTAAAGATACTATTTAATTACACAAGGGCTAGCTAACCACCTCCACATCCCAGCCTGCCAGGCAGACACACTCCTATAAAGCACAGCAACACCACAACACAACAACTCACACATACTGCAGAACTTGTGTACATGTGTGTGGGTGCCTTTATATGTTATATGTCCGTGCTTGTATTTGTGTTATAGGTGAGTGTTAACATAGAGAAGGTGTAGAGAGAGCCTGAAGAGAAGCTCTACTCTCAGGGGCCTGGCTGGCTGGCTGGCTGTTTGGAAGGCAGGCAGGCAGGCAGACAGGCAGGCAGACAGACAGACATATGGCCCTGCTCAAGAGCTAGTGAGGGCCTGATTCCTCTCATATGTGCAGCACAGTATCCCCAGGCCGTAGAGCCAGCCTCCCTCCCTCTGCTGTGGTCATTTAACAGCAGTAGAGCTTGAAGAAGCATGACAGGCCCAGGGGTCCAGGGCCCAGGGGTCCAGGGCCCAGGGGTCCAGGGCCCAGGGGTCCAGGGCCCAGGGGTCCAGGGCCCAGGGGTCCAGGGCCCAGGGGCTGGCCAGGCCAGGGCCCCAATACAGGGTTAATCAGTAGCAGCTTCCTTTCTCACTTGATATATATTTTGAAGGTATGACTAGGGAACTTTCAATAAATTCCCTGGTTGACACAAAAGGTTCCTTTACACAATCAAACCATTGTTGACAGTGTATGCTTTTAAAGGCTGAAATTGGCATACAGTTGAAGTTACACACGTGTCTGTCTCAAGGTAGAATTCATTCCATTACATGCAAATACTCATTGAGCTGTAATTGTATATAATTTTTCTTCTTCACCATTATCATTGATGAACAGACTATGCCACAAATTCCTGAATACATCATTTGCTTTTATTAACCTACCAGTCTTTCGCGGTCTCTCTGAGTCTGTTTTTGAAATCCCACATAAACACATTAGAAAGAATAGCAGCCTGTTTAGAGATGTTCAGGATGCAGCTCCATGTCTCAGTGTTGCAAAGCGCTGATAGAATTCACAGGGGAAGCTCTATAAAAGCGGGTCCTGTCTGCCCAGCCAATAGGGACCTCCTAATTAAACACAGAGTCCTTTGTGTCACACACACATTGGTTTTTGAATGAAGGCAACAATCCCTCTCCCCTCTATATGGGCACAGAGAGATCTGTCTGTCTGTCTGTCTGTCTGTCTGTCTGTCTGTCTGTCTGTCTGTCTGTCTGTCTGTCTCTGTCTGTCTGTCTGTCTGTCTGTCTGTCTGTCTGTCTGTCTGTCTGTCTGTCTGTCTGTCTGTCTGTCTGTCTGTCTGTCTGTCTGTCTGTCTGTCTGTAAGGTGCTACTGCCGCTATGCTAGTCAGTGTGCAGGTGTGCTGCTCCAAGTCTACTGCAGCTGTGTGGCTCTCCTATTTGTGTGTCTCTGAGTCACACATACATTCCTTGAACATGACTCGTAGCATTCTAACCTATACTGGAACATACAGGAGATTATCAGGGCAAATGCAAGAGTGGGAGTCATTGACTACAGTTTGTAGATATCCACCCCCAGCCTAAGTGGTCCATTTCTGCCCGTTGCCATAGTCTTTAAAGGTCACTCTGGCTCCTGCTCGGTTTTCATTATTTACAGTCATTGTAATAAGGTTCCTTGCCTGTCACACCCTATCTAAAGATCATGTGACACAAGCCAATACAGTAATTCCCCCAATTTACTGGCTCACTGTATTTTTATTGATGTTTTATTTAACCTTTATTTTACTAGGCAAGTCAATTAAGAACAATTCTTATTTACCATGACGACATAGCCCCGGCCATATCCTCCCACAACCCGGACGACGCTGGGCCAATTGTGCACTGCCATATGGGACTCCCAATCACAGCCAATTGTAATACAGTCCGGGATCGAACCAGGGTCTGTAATGACACCTCTTGCACTGAGAGGCAGTGCGTTAGACCGCTGCGCCACTCAGGAGCCTGTACTGTACTGTAGTCTACACACAATATGCTTTGCCCTTGTAATCCAATGAACGGTAATTGCACACAACATTTTATTTGGTTAACATTTTAGTGAGAACAAAGCACACTGCTACCATATAATGGGGAATCATTTCAAATGAACTTTAGATAAACACAAGGGAGGCTGCTAATTGAACAACGATAATGGCTCCTAATTTATGCCTCTCAGATGTTTCTGTTGTTTTCCAGGGCGCAAATGATCTTCTAAGAGACTCTTATTAATGCATTGGCAAAACGCACCAAAATAGACATTGTTAAAGGGAATGTGTAAGTTCCCCAATTAGCCCAGCCAGACTAACTGCTAGCATTATAGCAAGAGAATAATAGAGCAGGGAGTGATAGGGTGTTTCCAGACGGTGTTAGCTAGGCTGGCAGTAGTGGGATTATTCGGGGGCCCTAACGGTCTCATCATATCAGCTTGGCTTGAGCCCAGGGAGGGAGATAGCTCTATAGATCCAGCCTTACATAACATGCTCGCCCACCAGTTAAAGGAGTGTTAGCTGATGAAGATGTGCACATGCAAGACTAGAGATAAAAGAAAGCGTTGACCCAACTCATTAGCCCCTGCGATTTAATATATTGACACTTGGATGCAAATAATTCCATTTAGTGGCCTGTGTTGGGTGGGGGGAGGGATCAATTTAATTAGTTATGAAATGTGACTTCTTGTCAGGAAGCAGAAGAAACGCTGACGTTAAATAAAGTCGTGCGCAATTTGAACAGTAAAGCTTTCGCGCCCCTGTTAAAACTTAATGATGCACAAAAAGGGCTTAATAGATACAACCTCAGCAATGGCTGTGATGGTTTGGAAATTAAGCTAAGTGGACGAGCAGCAAGACTAGTAATGTCGCTGGCCTGTTAAAACAAATTCAGACGTTATGAATACAAACAGTGCAGGCTATCTGGGACGATTCGGTCTGTAGGTTTTTGTCGATGTACATCTGCTTTGCCGCTGAAAGACTCTTCCGGCTTCCTTTTCTTCGTTAGGTCAGGGTTAAGGCTTTGTTAGGTCAGGGTTAAAGGCTTCGTTAGGTCAGGGTTAAGGCTTTGTTAAGTCAGGGTTAAGGCTTCGTTAGGTCAGGGTTAAGGCTTCGTTAGGTCAGGGTTAAGGCTTCGTTAGGTCAGGGGGTTAAGGCTTCGTTAGGTCATTAAGGTTAAGGCTTTGTTAGGTCAGGGTTAAGGCTTCGTTAGCTCAGGGTTAAGGCTTCGTTAGGTCAGGGTTAAGGCTTCTTTAGGTCAGGGTTTAGGCTTTGTTAGGTCAGGGTTAAGGCTTCGTTAGGTCAGGGTTAAGGCTTCGTTAGGTCAGGATTAAGGCTTCGTTAGGTCAGGGTTAAGGCTTCGCTAGGTCAGGGTTAAGGCTTCGTTAGGTCAGGATTAAGGCTTCATTAGGTCAGGGTTAAGGCTTCGTTAGGTCAGGGATTAAGCTTCGTTAGGTCAGGGTTAAGGCTTCGTTAGGTCAGGGTTAAGGCTTCGTTAGGTCAGGGTTATTAAGGCTTCGTTAGGTCATGGTTAAGGTACACACAGAGAGTGGGGATATTGAGTGGCCTTATTATTGCACTAGGCTCCATTTCCTCTGACACTGGGCCCTAGCTTGTGAATGGCAAACTGGAGAGAGTGTAAACGTTGAAAGATGCACATCCCCAGTACTTACACGATGTGATGGGTTCATAGAGGCTGCCTGCCTGGCACACAATGGCACATTTGTGTGGGGAACATATGCTAGGAACACACATGTCTTTGTTGGTGATGTAAGCATGTACATAAACACGCCTCCATTATTAATGTTAATGACACAACATCTCCTAGCGGTCTTGTAATTATCAGCAGGGCAGCGCAGCGTCTTTGTGTTCCCACACCTCGCCTGTTTAGGCTGCGTTAATGAACTGCCTGCATCTTGACAAGGGCTGTCACATGAACAGTTGTAATGTGTAAAGTCACACCTGAATGTCTGCCTTAAATTAGTCACCTGAGGGGATTCCAAACCAGCGCTGGGATTTAGTCATTTATGCCAGGACCCTGCAGCCTCTCATAGTAGCTCAATGCTAGTGATAACAGTACTCAACACAAGACAGCAGATCACTGGAGCTGTAGTGCATCTCACCCGGCATTAGGGAACCTGGTGAGCTCTGTGATAAGACAGTACTGTTAAATAAACTTCATAACCCTAACAGGAGCAGCTCATTATTGATAGTGAAACGAGGCCAACCGTAGCTATGATACATAAAGCCATACTCTATGACCTCTGAATATCATTATAAAGCACCTGTTTACAACTCTATTGCTCCCCATAATCCTTTCCTGGATGAAGGTGGCCAGTCGCCTTATACTTGGCACTCATTGGACCCCGTGCTCCAAAGGAAAATATCAGTTGACGGAGAACACATCCTCCAGTGTGAAGTTGACTTAGTTTCCTCTCCCTCTCCGCTCGGCCAGTGTTTTCCCTGCTAATGTTGAGCAAACTGTTTTGTCTTTGCATTGGCTCTGCGCAGCCCTCGGCCTCCACAGTGGGCACACTCACAGGGAGAGGGCTGCATTAATAGGATCTAGTGTGTGCGGCCAGCCGGCAGGGAGAAAGGGGGCCCGTGTTTTCTTAGGGCCGGGGTGGCAAAGCAAAGCATTCAGCCCACGGCAGCAAAAAAAGACCCTTTTTGTTTTTGGGCGGAGGAGAGTCCAAGCATTCCCTATGGAACACAATGAATGGCCCGTTCTGTCCTGCACCGTTATTCAGACACAGAATTGTTTGTTTTTTTTAGGTATTTTTTTCTCCAGAATTATTCTTGCCCGTCACTCGGTGTGCACATGACATTTGAGCGCGTTTTAAAGTCTCAGCACACTCATATGCCTGTAATAAAGTGGTCCCTCGTAACAATCGTGCTTTCTGCCGGACAACAGAGCCCACTCTGTTGTTTTCCCAAGCCCCAGCAGCTGGGAGGCAATTGTGAAGACAGAGGCTCAGTCTATGTGCAGAGTGGAGGGAGCAGAGGAGAGGACAGGAAGAAGGGGAAGTCCTCCCCTGCTACTCCAGCCCCCTCCTGACCAGCCTCCAGCCCAGAGGCCAGCCAGCCGCCGTGTGGACAATGCCATTATTAGATTAGGGGTGGTCTAACGCCAGCCAGCTCTCTGTCCCACCACCAGACACACTGCAGTCTCTTATTAACTCACTCCAGACTCCCGCTCAGTCTCCCACCCAGTCTCAACAATAGTAAGGTTGTTAGAATTGTTTTGTGTTCTTTTAACTTCACAGAAACAGTAGATGTTTAAAATAAAATATACATCATATGTTGGTTTTAAATAAACCCGAATTACATGAGAAAATGTCAGAAAAATGACTGTACATCAGAAGTATATTTTTACAAGGGATGATTTACACATGGAAGTATCAGAAGAGAAATAATTCAATGTAAAATGCTATGTGGAGAGCATGTGTTTTCACAGGCATATGCCAATAGTTTTTCACATTTTCTCCTACGCTTCACATGTTCATACCCTTCTATTCCTCACATCCCCCCAGCCTGTTCACCATGGTTATTGTGGGCTCTCTGACTAGGCCGTGTCCGACCTCTTTTACAACTCCACCCGCCCCCCTGCAGTGAGGGTCAGAGGCATTCTGCTTATTCCCAATCCCATAGAGGTGGGATGTATACGCAGGATAATGATGCCAGGCCCAGACTCACTTGTGGGTTTGTTTATGTCTGTTTGCATCTTTCCTGTCATTATCCATGCTGTTTGAGGGAGTCCCCATGGATTTGAGCAGTTTACTGCAAACCTTTTGAATTTCATGACCAGACCATGCCAGAATAGGATTTTTTTCCCTTCTATTTCATTGTGTGCCTAACAAAAAACATCCACACAGATCTCATGTTTTCTGAAAATGTAACATTATAGAGGTGGTAGTAATATAAGAATGTGGTTCTGGAATAGTAGGACATTTATTTGGGAGAGGGGGTAGTGTGGGTGTGTACGTGTGTGTGTGTGTGTGTGTGTGTGTCTCTGTGTCCTCGCCTCTGTGTGCGAGAGAGAGAGAGTATCATGAAAGCAGCTTTTGTACGCTACATAACATTTCAACCCCAAGGCTTATCTTTGATATTTTATATTCAATACAAATCAAATTACTTTAAATATTTACAAACTTAAATTACATTGAAGGTATTTGAGACTCAAGAATTTGCATTAAGTACACAATTTCTGTTGAATCTACATTGATCACATCTATTCTCAGGGGAGTAGCTTCATTCTTCTGCTTTGTACTCTTAACATGTTAATGCTTTAACCAATTTACTGAACATCAGTAACATTCACCAACATACTGGTATGTTTCATCATATTCTATTCTTATCTTCAGCATCATGATTGGAAAGTCTCATAGGACTTGTTCTATCATAACCTAAACATCACACTTCTAAATGTCCTAGAATTGTTTAGGTATAACCTTCAGTGTACTGACATACTGTATGGTTTCCAGTGTGGCATACAGTACAGGAGAGTACAGCGGCCTCCAGTCAGTGCAGAGTTCTTGAGCCAGCCTGGAACCAGGGGCAGTCAGGGGGAGGGAGGGGGCTGGCTGGAGGGTGCTGTCTGCCCTGCTTTTTAACAGCAGCAGACTTAATATAGACATATTGGAATGGCTCCATTCCAAGAGAGCTTGTTTTACTGTGTAAGGAATTAGTGGAACAAGAAGTCATCTATTGGTTATTCCCCAGACGGCCCGGCCTCACCCCAGTGTCGGATTCCTCTGCACCTTATCCTGCTCTCTGCTGCAGATAGACTGGAGGGAGAGTGGACACTACGCCCCTCCCCTACCCTCCAGACAGTCCCTGTTGTCAAAGAGCAGCGGCATAGCGTACGCGTATTATTAGTCAGGCTCTTGCTCAGACGCCTCTCCAGCAGAATAGAGAATGACTTGTGTCCTTTGGCAGACGATGTTAATCTTTTACCTGCTGGCTAAATGTGAGGTCTCAGGGTCCGAGGGAGGGGGAGACGGGTCACAGTCATGTCCAGGACAACGACCTTTTGTTGCTGACCTGGACCTCTGTAGTAGATTGGGATCACATTTCAGAGGGAACAATGTTCTCTAGTCTGGGAGGCAGGTGGAGAGGAGGGAGGTTTTGGGGAGGGAGGTGGAGACCTGGCCTTAATACCAGCTAGCCACAAGGCTGAGGGATCAAAGTCTGGCTCAGCGCTATCGATCCACTGGCCTGATTACCATCACACACCAAACAGAGCACAATGTCTGGGACTCTGATAACACAACTACACTGGACTGTGTGTGTGGGTGGGTGTGTGTGTGCGCACCCTTTTGTGCTGTCACATTCTGTCTTTGTGAGTGTGCATGTGCCTGTGTGTGTACATGTATGTGTGCCCGTGCCTCTGTGTGTGTCAGAGCCTGTGTTGGATTAGTGCGTAAAGCTGTAGTGCGGTCACACTGGAGGAGTGCGGTTAACTGATAAATGACCTGTGATGTGGGAGTAATGTGTGCTTGGGGATCTCTGGGATTGTTTTATGAATTGACCTCTCTAGAACAAAGTAATGCACAGACTCTAGAGCACATGAGTGGTTCCATTCAGTGATTTTCCTCCTGGTTGTGCTCCAGAAAGCACTCGCCCAGCTCTCTCTCTCTCTCTCTCTCTCTCTCTCTCTCTCTCTCTCTCTCTCTCCGTAGCAGCAGCACAGTAGCACAGAAGCAGGCCGGGTGTTGAGTTCACATGGCCGTCTGGTGTCAGTTACTGTGCTTTCTGTGGGGATGAAGCCAGGGCTACCAGCTTCCTGTAGATCGCTTTACCTTCAAATGGAGCTCCTAAGGTGCTTTCTACTCTCAGGCGTTTGGTGTGTGACTCAGTAGAGAGTAGGGGGGAACTCCGTGTCAACTATCAGCACTTACAGTAACAGCTGGAGCCAATCCTCTCTGGGTCAAATTATATCAACCCAATGTATTTTCTAACTCCTCAGGTAAGATGTGAAAAGTGGGGTTGCTGGAGCTGTGGCAGACTATTTAGTTTTATAATGTAACACTGCACAAAGTCATGTTATGAGACTGATACACTCTGACTCTCTTTAAATCAAATGAATAAAGATGAAACCTCACATACAGGTCTGATATTCCTCCAAACACATCTGGGTAGCACGTCGGAGGGTGTCAGTCAGCTACCGCTTAGACATTTCACCTGAGACTCCCACTGTGCTTCTCAGCAGCTCCAAACTTTTAAGACAAAATGAGACAAAATCTGAGACAAAAATCACACTTTTTTTTCCTTTCCTTTTCTGTCTTCTGTCTCATCTTGACAACATTGAGGGAATTTGGACATGTTAAAACAACTCCCCTCCTCCTTTAAAAAGGGGAAGAGGACAGCATCCCAGTGACGCTTGATGAGGATCAGACTGTTAGTGTTTTGGGGGTGCGGGGGGGCCTGCTGGGCTGGGTCGGTAGTGCTGCAGGGTGTCTCCTGGGCCCTGTTTAAAGACCGCTCCAGACAGTGAGGAGCATAGGTGCTGACAGGGGCCCTATTGAGCACAGTAATGGCTTGTACATCTCCATTTGCACCTGTATGTGTTTGTTTGCATGCGCGTGTTTGTTTGCATGCGCATGTTTGTCTGTGTGTGTGTGTGTGTGTGTGTGTGTGTCTGTCTGTCTGTCTGTCTGTCTGTCTGTCTGTCTGTCTGTCTGTCTGTCTGTCTGTCTGTCTGTCTGTCTGTCTGTCTGTCTGTCTGTGTGTGTCTGTCAGTGTGTGTGTGACAGGAGAGAAGACCAGTGCTCTCTCTCATGTCTGCCCTGTCTGTTACTCTGAGTGCGTGTAATGGTAATCTGACCATGGTCAATCCCAGGCCTTTGGCTGGCTCTGCTCTCTGCACTGGCTGACCCCAGGATTAGCTGCTGCTGTAAACCATTACAACACTGTAGTGCTGATGTCAATGCTTCCACTAATGACATTGATTCAGTTAGAATGAATCTCACTGTATACTCAAGCTGGTTTTACACACTTTATTTTCAGTCATCTTTTGTTATATTCACAGATATATTTGAGTTCTTTTTTTATTCTATTTATTTAAAATCTTGTTCACAGTGTTAAATATAATTAAAACTGAGAGTTAGTGCCATTTCTCATTATGCCAGCACATCGTTGAGAGCGAAACAGATTGCACTCTGGACTGGTACAGACTTCATCAGGTCATCTGAATTGATGATACATGTTGCAAGGCGGTTGAGAGGCCTCTCTCACCCCTGGAAACCTCTGTTGGTGCGTGTGCTGGCAGAGGGAGCAGCCCCAGCCAACTATCTGTCTGACTGATCACTACAGATGCTCTTCCTCCAGTATTCAGAGTCCGATCCTCAGTGCCGAGTCTTCTGGGACTAACAATAGCACCTGTTCCTCATAAGATAGCCCATTCATGTATCTTTAATGAAGCGTTGGGGCAGATGGTGTGAAATGGTATTATCCAGTGCTTAGCAGTGCTAAGACAAAGAGGGAGCCGTGCCAGCGTAACAATGAGTGGGGAGGACGCGGCCCAAGTGCTCTGCTCACATCTGCTCCACTTCATTCTATCAGGCTCCTCATGATTCTCCTGGCAATAGGAATAGTTTGAGGTCCCAGCCGATAGGCTGATGAACTTGAGGGTAACTCTTTCAGGGTCTGGGTGTTGCCACAAAGTGTGGAGAAACTGACACACACAAACAGACACACACACACACACACACACACACACTGAAATGTCTTTTGTCTGGGAGCTGATCTGTAATTTATCAACAACGTATCCTCATAACTGCCATTCTTCTGATGCTTTTTTGACGGTTGTTTCCAGTCAATGGAAAATGAGAGTGATAATGTGTAAATGGATAAATGCATTGTCTGCTGAACTACCGTGCCATGTGTTAATTGACAGGCTGAAGGCTAGACTTCCACTATTAGTTGGCACTTTGAAGCTTCTCCATATTTGATTTCCCTTTCTCTGACATTAGCAGAGTAAATTAAAGTTTAATGCACAGTGCTCATTACTGTAAATCACAAACATTCAAACCCAATGCCCTTATTTTCCCCGATACATATTCATATTTCGTCTCGCCTGGGTAAATCTCTTCATTGTGATATCTATTCAATAAAAACACAGTGCTGTCACTGGAGAGATTTCCCTTTTCATTTACAGCTTTGTTTGGAGGCAACATTCAGGATATTGGATGAGTTTAGCTATTGTCTGATTGACACTGTACTTTCTTGATATAGATTTTCACTCCGATTCCAATTATCTGGCATCAGATATCTGAACAGAATCTCCTTCTGCTCCTACAGTGATCTCTACAGTAATTAGTGTCGACATGCCTAAACACATTTATTTCAGTCTTTTGTATGAACAGACGTCTGATTTCATTAGACAACTAAACTGATGATATTACTGTTTGAAACAATGATGACAGGGAATAGATCAATATTTATCAGTGATAAATAGCTATGGAGTAATAGAATTATGATTAAATGTGTTGAATCTATGAAGCTCAGTATATTCAGCTTATTACAATAATACTTACGTTCCACATTTGGAGCAGCTGTTTCAGTGTAACACCCTGGCTTTAGCTTGATTCGTTTTGTTAGTTTAGTGCGAGTAAGGTTAATTGCAACTATGTTTGTGACTGACCTTAATAACCTTCCTGGGGGTAGACTGACATTACCGGGAGGGAGAGAGTCTTTCTCTGCACTGTGAGTGCAGTACTTACTTCATCTGGTTTTATAGAACGAACACTCCAACACAGGGCAGGCCCTGTTCCCCAGTGTACCTGTTCACCTGTCGCTGGCTCTAACTCATGTTGGGACATTAATTATTTTCATTTTTCCATATGTTCTATACATGCGGGGCCAAGGGCCATCTTTCATCCCCTCTGCCTAGAAACCTGGAACACCAATTCCACAAAAAATACATTTTATTTAAGGTCATTTCCAACAGTCTCCCAGGTTATTGCCTTTTCTCCAGCCGCAGCACATTTTACAGAAATACTTTTCAGATTACAGGAAAGAAAAAAGGAAATGACATGCTTCTCCATTCCTTTTCTAATGTACTTTCTATACTTGCACTTTGTTGAAAAGCTCCGTAGACAGAAAGTGTTATTTATTTAGTTTTCAGTCTACCTCTGCACCTCTGGCCAGATCGATAGAGTGGTCCTGAGGACATATAGTGGTGGGGAACGGGCCCTGCTGCACCAGATCAGGGCACACAGGGGGAGCAGACAGAGATCATAAGCAGACCTCAGCTAGAACGTGGGGGAAAAGTCGTTGCTCAAAGCAGGTTGATTTCATGCCCCAATGCTGCGGGAGTAATTGCACCCAGACCCGTTTTATTGCAAGTTGATTTTAAAGAGGGATGAATGGAGAAACATTCTGTAAAGTGTTTATTTTGGGGGCTGACCTTTATTAACCCGTTTTCCAGGCGGGTTCCCCTGAGGTGGGCTGGCCCGGTGCTAGATTAACCCTCGCAGGCCCAACACAGCCTGGCTGCACCCTATCACCGGCAGGCAGGAAGCAGAGGATCACAGTCAGATTGGGGTCTGCTTCAGCTCTCAGCATGTGTCTCATTCTGAAGCTCCCCACGCAATTCACTGCCTCTAAGAGACATTAACAATACACACACACACACACACACACACAACAACACTTACACAAACAAACAGACTTACACACACAAAAACACTTACACAATCAAACAGACACACACACACACACACACACACACAGCGAGAGCACATATTTATGCTCTTGCTGTAGAGAGTCAGAACAGGACAGTCAGCTTCAGCGTGGACAGTGAAGGTTGATAATGTTAGACTGAAACAGTTTAGACAGTTTGTGGAGCCGTGTAGGATATGTGGGGGGCAGGGCATGGCTCTGGACGTTAAGATGAAATATCACAAACAGACAGCGGCTGAAAGCTGTTGGTGTAAATTACCGGATCGCCTGGGCTTTTATCGTCTGTATAAATGATCCTCCAATAGTATGAGATAGAGGCTGTATATCTGAGCTCATCTTCCCCTGTCAGTCAGGGTGGCAGGTTGTTTGTGTGAGGGTGTCCCTGTCTGTTTGTACATGTCTGTATAATGCGTTATGGTTCGACCTCCCATCTCACCACACCACCGACACTACAGCGACCAGACTGAGGACATTTTGTTGATTCATTCCCATACCAGTCTGTATCTGTCACCATCGGTCATCCCACTCACCGTACACACGCCGTTCACACACCATACACACCACACAGCCCTCTACAGGTGCTCAAATACATAATGTAACCTCAATTCCCGTCCTTTGGGGGGGGACAATGTGCGTACAGCAGGGTCCTTTGATGTTCCTATGTGAAATAGTGTTGGAGGGATTAGGAACAGACGCGGCCGGGCCAGGTATTGTGTGAGCACACGAGGGCCGTCAGAGCCGCAGAGCCCCCTGTCAGGACGTGTTAGGCCAGGCTGTGATCTGCTTTGTGCTCCCCTCTCCTCTCCCCCTGCCTGCCTGCCTCAGTGTGCTGCTCTGTGTCTGCAGCTCAGCTAGGCCTCTCTCTGATCTCAGCTTCTCTCTCTGTTCAGCAGGTCCAGGGTCACATGCCTCCGCTCATGATCCCTATTTTTCCACACGACCAGCGTACCCTGGCAGCAGCCGCCGCAGCCCAGCAGGGCTTTCTCTTCCCACCGGGAATCTCTTACAAGCCAGGTATGCTCCTCTCGTTCTCTCTCTCTGTTGTTTCTTCCTGTGTCTCTGTCTGTCCTGTTCTCTGTCTACTTCTCAATGTTATGTACATGCAGTTCTCCTCCTCACAGACACAGGTTCATTTTGACAGCATGGGTCATCTTCTGACATTGATGAAGGGCCTTTCCCAATATATTCTATCCCACATATTTATTATGGTTATATATTGCATACATTTACTTGCAATGTATTTTATGTCAGTAATGCTAATTTTCACTGCCCCAGTTATCATAGGATCCGTACACTACACATATCCCAGTCTCCACACGGCACCAAATAAAAGTGTAGTCAGTAAGGCCAAGGCAGATAATGTACAGTACTCTATGTCACCTTGTAAGTGGAGCCAAGCCTTGGGGAGGGTTCTGTGTTCAACTCCAAGGCAGCATGCCTGTTCAACAGTAGATATGAGTAAAGGAGCAGTGGAATGTAAACAGCTTTTCAACATGAAAGTGTCTTGACTTCTCTGGCTGTAATCACTATGGAAGAATCTGCTGAGGGACCTGCCTGCTGCAGTAACACAGTACTCTACCTAGGTACTCACTGACCCCCTCACTCTCTCACTGTACTCATCAATCACTCAAAGGATTATGTACAGCTTAGATGTCAATTTAAACATACTCCATATTGTGGAATGTGATAGCACCAGAAACAGTACAGTATTAATGTCCAGACATACTATTCTGAGATAGTGTCTTGTCCTTCTGTATCTCTTTATGGAGATGAGCTGACACATGTCACTCATCCAGAGACAGACAGATAGAGAGAGAGACAGACAGACAGACCGACCGACAGACAGACAGTAGGAGAAAGAAGAGATGAGAAGAGTCAGGGTTAAGGTGTCAAATTGAGAGGAGGAAGAGGAGGGCCAGTGTCTCCCAGGCAGATAGTAATTTGTCCTGTGGGGTTGAAGGGTGAAGGCCCCCTCCCGGGGTGAGGGTGAGGTGCCTCTGCTCCCCTTGCCTGTAGCAGCTTGCCTCCCTCTCCCTTTGTGTGACGAACGGAGAAAGAGAATGGCTCCACACGCAACACATTCCAAATCCCAAAACAAATTTGTGGGAAATTGCTACGACTTGTTGTTTGACTCCCTGCTCATTGTTGCTGAGAATTAAAGATGTGCCACTCTGGGCTTCTATAATTAAATATTCAGGCAGTTCCTTGACCTGGAGTGGACTCAGCCACACATCCTCTCTCCTTAGCTCTATGGCTGGGTATTCCAGTTTAATTCTTGCTGAACATTGACTATCGGATGGAAGTAAAGTCAAATTGCACATGCAACGGTTTTCTCATCTCACTGACCGACCTGTGGGGAGGGAAAGTCCAGGCCTCTTTTTGTCTCTCCTGAATGCTCTCAGAAATATATTTGTTGTTAGCCTCATGTCACAACATTGAGGTAACTCCAGGACTTGGAGGAAGTCAGAGGGGGTGGAGTAAAATTTGCTAGTCTAGTCAGCAGGTAAATAGCAGAACATTAAAAGGTGTGGTAGTGCAGCTAATACATTTACGATAAAGCCACAGGATGAAAAAAATAGTCAGCTATTTTGGAACTACAGAGGCATGACAGCTGGAACACAGCGCCTGAGGGGATTCTTTTGCCTGTCGATTTCTTTAATACATTTGACATGGAAAATGTTTTAGTACAAATACCAGAAGGTATTATGGACTCACGGCATGCATGGGTCGCCATGTGTACACACAACCCCTGAATTATTCATGAGTTATTCATAAAGAAAAGGAAAAAAGGTCTGAAAATGACTACCAAAGACTACCATGATTAACCCGTGTAGCTTAACGTCTCTACTATCCTCAACCCCCAACGCAAGATCCTACCTTATAGGATCTTATAGCTGCTAGATCTGCGGATGCTGCTGTGTCCACCCTCCATGAAGACTAGGGAAGTGGCCAAGCGTTCACTTCCACGCTAGGGCACACTAATCTGATGTCATCTTTATAAGACAGACCCTCCCAGGGACCACTGCTTATGACCCTGACCCCGCGGTGTTGCCACGACGACAGAACTATTGCCAGCGTCGTAGCATCGTGCCATCTCTCCCTCTGCACACTGTGCTCATTGGCCCTGACGTTGCATGGCAGAGCAGAGACGCAGGTCATCCTTTAAACAAATAGACGCCAGCTCGCTCTGTTTGCATGGACACAGAGACATTCACTCTGATAGTAGTCTAATGGTCCTGCAGAATGACTCCATGGTCATTGGGTCCCTATGCTATGATGAGGACACACAGACATCCAGCTGGAATGACTGCTGCTACATTTCTGTTTCTGCCTCCGCACAATAACCGACTGGCTTGTCCCTCTTGTGACTGAATACAGTAGCTGCATTAGAGCTCCATGGAATCTGTGTCAGCCATTCATGATCACACATGTTAGGCCTACTATTGTTGTTCAGCACCAACTTTCTCACCGCCTTGTTTAGCTGGATAGAGACATTAGCACATGTTAGCACTTCAGACAGAGAAAGTGAAAGAGGGCATAGAGTTAGTAATTGAACAATCATTCCAGAGCCACTTGTTTTCAAAGAACTCTAGTATTCTGACAGAATATTTGACATTGCCCTTGGCATCAGGTGCCCAGTTGTGAAGAGCTCTGTTAGAGAGAGGCTTTTCCCTTCTCCTGCATCAGGCCCTGCTCTATGGTCCTACCCACTCCTTTTCATTAGTGTTGAGCCCAGGCTCTCAGGCTGTGGTGTCCTCAAGCCCAGGCTCCAGGCAGCTGGAGGGCCCTGCACTAGATATGAGGGTGCTCACCGATTTAGAGGGTCAGGGCCCAATGCCGTTCAGTCCCACACAACTCCACTTAATTGGGCCCGTTTTTCAGCATGACACCTGGCTGAGAAAGGAATGCAGGATGAGATGAACCTCTCTCTCCACCATTACCATCACAGACCTTTAAACATCATTCAGCAGCTCCTGTCTGTCTCTGCTTTCTCTATAGCATTATGATGTTGAACAGCTAGCTGCTCGTTGGCCCCATCTGTCTTGTTGGACAGGGAATGTCTTTGATACTGGTCTTGTTGGTAGTACCGACCATATCAGAGGTAAATTACCGGTTAATTCCTATGGAGGACCCTCTGTATGTCAGCTCTGACAGGACATAAATCACCCTTGAGTTTGGTTCACTGTGGATGAGAGATCCTGTTTGTATCACAGTGGTCACTGTGCTGCATCGGGGCTCTGGCAGCCGACTTGTCATGATGAAGGGAATCCATCCATCTAATCCCTCAGCAGTTTCAGGAGTGACAACAAACACCCGATCCATAGCGTGCCAGAGTTATGTCCCCAGCTCTGACACAGCCATGGCATCATCTGACCCCACCCCCTGTTTAACCCTCCTAGAGATCCATCACCCAGGCCTGACCATGGGATCAGCCATCCTCAGGACAGCAGCACACTTTAAAACCCTGATTCTCTTTCATTACTGACACCAGGCTGGCAGCACACCCAGTCTACTGGAGTCTGCATACCACCCTGGACCCTCTAGACCCCCCGAGACCCCCCTTCAGAGCCCCCAGTACAGTGCCGGGGGTGTCCTCTTTTGGCAGCTGACCGCTCCCTGGTTTCACATGACTTCCTCCCTGGTTTCACATGACTTGTCATTGAGCCCCCCCTGAAGTCACACAGAACTCCCCCACTACTCCTCCTCTGCACAGAGAGAGGGATGGCATATTCATGCATTGAGAGAGAAAGGCCATGCGGGTAGTAACGACCCACACCGCATCCCTCCTACGAGACAATTTGAAATCACTTCACTGGCCTGATTTTATTTGCCCCTGCCTTAAATGGGGATTGAATTTCCTGGCTGTATCACAATGTGCTGTGCTGTACAAGATTGCAAAGTGAGGGTGAAGGAAGAAAAAGGGGAAGGGGGATACCTAGTCAGTACAACTGAATGCATTCAACTGAAATGTGTCTTCCTCAAAAGTACAGACATGTACCCTCATGCCTGTGGCTTAATGGCTCCATATGAAGTGACAGGCGGAAGTGGGGTCTGAACTAGGGCCAATTCCCCCTCAGTACGCATGCTTCAGTCAACCCCCCTCCACTCCCCTCCCCTCTCCGCTCCCCTCCCCTCTCCGCTCCCCTCACGCCAGTAGGCTACACTACTGGCCTGGCCCGTCTCACTGGGGTTGTGCTGTCTGTCTGTCTGTCTGTCTGTCTGTCTGTCTGTCTGTCTGTCTGTCTGTCTGTCTGTCTGTCTGTCTGTCTGTCTGTCTGTCTGTCTGTCTGTCTGTCTGTCTGTCTGTCTGTCTGTCTGAACACACTGGGCTGAGTGTAAAGGCTTCTGGTACTGAGTGACACACTCAATGCTCCCACAACATCAATCATATAGACTCCACCTACTTCATACCTGTCTTTCAAAGGTACTGTAAAGCAATCAAATAAAAATGATATAAAAACAGTTGTTCATACTGGTTAGATTGAAGTGATACCAAGATAAGAATGTTGTTTGTTAACCGTGTTATTGTAACAACACACTTGTTCGAACTAGTTTCTTAAAGCACTGTTCCCTCTTGTCTGCCAAAACTCTCACTGCCAAACAAACAATGTTGTGTCAAACAATAGCAGGGCATGTCTACAAATGCCTGAGAGAACACGCCACTTCCTCTGTGGAATCACTTATAATCACCCAGATATTTAACACACACACACCTTTCATAGTGCCTGTTGGTTTCCAGCGTGGAGATGGAGAGCAGGGAGTGGGAGTTTGAGGAGGGGGTGGTGAGGAGGGGGGTGGTGAGGAGAGGGTTAGTGAGGAGGGGGGTGGTGAGGAGGGATTTGTTCCTGAGTAATGCTGCTCCAGTCGGCCCAGCTGAGCCTTTTGTTGGTGCAGATGTTTGGGCCGGTAGCCAAGGGCCCAGAGGAGGAGAGGAGAGGGAGAAGAGGTCCCAGGGACTGTGTTGGCACATGCCTGGCCGCTGTGGGCCCGGCTCCCTTAGCCCATTGTCTCAACCTGTGCACATTGTTCTCTCCCCCCGACAGGTGACAACTACCCGGTGCAGTTCATTCCATCCACAATGGCAGCTGCGGCAGCGTCAGGACTCAGCCCCCTCCAGCTTCAGGTATGTGCTACCACAAAGAATGCTGCTCAGGACGCCTGCCAAGCCCAGGGCAGAAAAACGGCTAAGCAGCTGTATGCTAAGTAGTGAGCTGCACACTAAATAATCCTGGAGGCCCTAGCTCCTACAAGCTTAGCACCTTACACATGCAGTTTACCCTGTTTTATAGAGGATTTAACCCCATAACTCCACCAGAGATGGGGGTTAGGATGATAATAGTTATTAGAGGGAATGAAAATCACTCCAGTTACCTTAATCACCTCCTGTAGAATCTATCAGACAGAGACTGTTTACTGTATTAGGAAAGTTAAGTACAGACCTCTGATGTTCCTGCATTACACTGTCTGACCTAAAGCAGTATGTGTTGTGTGCAGACAGAGGGGTGTGCAGTCTAAATGTAATCGGGAGACCGGGAGCGGGAGAGAGCCTGAGAGAGAGCATGAGAGAGAGCATGAGAGAGCATGAGAGAGAGCATGAGAGAGAGCGGGAGAGAGCATGAGAGAGAGCATGAGAGAGAGCGGGAGAGAGCATGAGAGAGAGCATGAGAGAAAGCAGGAGAGAGCATGAGAGAGAGCGGGAGAGAGAGCATGAGAGAGAGCAGGAGAGTGCATGAGAGAGAGCGGGAGAGAGCATGAGAGAGAGCGGGAGAGAGAGCTGGAGAGAGCATGAGAGAGAGCATGAGAGAGAGCGGGAGAGAGAGCATGAGAGAGAGCATGAGAGAGAGCATGAGAGAGAGCATGAGAGAGAGCGGGAGAGAGCATGAGAGAGAGCGGGAGAGAGAGCATGAGAGCATGAGAGAGAGCAGGAGAGCGCATGAGAGAGAGCATGAGAGAGAGCATGAGAGAGAGCGGGAGAGAGAGCGGGAGAGAGAGCATGAGAGAGAGCGGGAGAGAGAGCGGGAGAGAGAGCGGGAGAGAGAGTGGGAGAGAGCATGCGAGAGAGCATGAGAGAGAGTGGGAGAGAGCGGGAGAGAGCATGTGAGAGAGCATGAGAGAGAGCATGAGAGAGAGCATGAGAGAGAGCGGGAGAGAGAGCATGAGAGAGAGCGGGAGAGAGAGCGGGAGAGAGAGTGGGAGAGAGCATGCGAGAGAGCATGAGAGAGAGTGGGAGAGAGCGGGAGAGAGCATGTGAGAGAGCATGAGAGAGAGAGAGAGATTCCTGAACAGAAGGAGAGAATGCTGGGATAGGCTCCAAAGCCCTGCAGGGGCGTTCACATGAAGCTGTTAGAGCTGAACTGGGGTCAGGGGCTAACCCCAGGCTATACTGTTTAATAAAGATAATTATCTGGGTTCCATCTTCATAGTCATTACCGTTATAATTATCAGCACTATTACCATCCAGCTCCTCTCCAGGCCCGAGCATGCAATTCTATCCAAATTGACAATATGTATTCCCCAGGTTACTTTCTCTGAGTTCTATTTACATAACCAATACACAGAATGGCTATGGGAAGCAGCGAAACCCTCTGTACAATTACACTAATGCTATTACTCCTGCCTGCTTGCTTAAGAAATTATCAAAGCGCCCTTTGCAGTTCTGTGAAGTATGAAGATTGAGGATATCTTTTGCAACTGTAATCATAAATATTTAAGGCTATCTGAAACTACTTGAATAAGGATCGTCAGTAGACTTTAATGTTCTGCCTTTGAAACAAATGAGAAAGGAGAGCGAAAGAAAGAAAAACAACTCTCCAAGCGCCTTCTTTTTGTGGCCCCTGTTTTTTCAACACCAGTGATAAGCTGTTGATCGCAATTAAACATTAAGCTCTCTGATAGCCAGGACTCTGATAGCCAGGACTGAAACAAAACAAAACCAGAGGGAGACAGGACTAGGAGGAGGGAGGAGGGGAAGGCTGAGAGGAAAGTGTCTTGTAACTTTTACTTCTTGCTGATACATGAGCACAATTTGTCCTTCAGAGCTTATCTCTCTCAGCATTAATGAGCCTTGGCAAGTTCTAACAATGCTTGTAGTTGGAGCTGGAGAGCCCTGCTTTATCACGCAGCGAGCCATGCAGCCATGGGAAGAACAATCAGGAACGTGGAAGGTGTGGGATGAGTCTGCTCATGTTCTTCTTGTGTGTGTGTGTGTGTGTGTGTGTGTGTGTGTGTGTGTGTGTGTGTGTGTGTGTGTGTGTGTGTGTGTGTGTGTGTGTGTGTGTGTGTGTGTGTGTGTGTGTGTGAGTATGTGTGTGTGTGTGTGTGTGTGTGTGTGTGTGTGTGTGTGTGTGTGTGTGTGTGTGTGTGTGTGTGTGTGTGTGTGTGTGTGTGTGTGTGTGTGTGTGTGTGTGTGTGTGTGTGTGTGTGTGTGTGTGTGTGTGTATGTGTGTGTGTGTGTGTGTGTGTGTGTGTGTGTGTGTGTGTGTGTGTGTGTGTGTGTGTGTGTGTGTGTGTGTGTGTGTGTGTTACTCTCTGTTTGCGTATCATAGAGAAAGCTTGAGGTTAGCACAGTCTTGCCCCACTGAGTGTCTATTTCTAGTTGTGTTCTAGGTCAGATGGGCTAGCCATATATCTGAAGGTTAGGCTGGGGTGAGGAGGGGGCTTCAGCCATTAATTCTGATAACGTATTTAACCCTGGGAATGGGCGAAAACAGAGCCTCCAAGACCATGACTTGGCTGACCTTTAGAGAACTCAGTAAACAAAAAGAGGTGCATTCCTATTAATTGAAGCCTGTCCGCCTGTGGTATATTCTGGCTGCCGGCTGCTATTTACCCTGCATAGAGTCCCCCTTAAAACAGCAAGGCAAGTCAAACATGCCCTTTTCTCTAGTGCTGGGATCAACAAGCTAACCATGTGACTCCTATCACTTCTTCTACAAAGCGCTGGGGGACAGGATGATTAAAACAGAATATGAAGGCAGAGATGGAAGTGATTAAGTTAAGTTCACTCTCTCCTCTCATAGTGATAATAGTGTTAGCTTCCGCCGCCCATCTCCCTCAAGTCTACCAGTGAAACAGAGGGAGACGCCAAGAGAGGACACAGCAGGAGCTCTGTGTGTTTCACACAAGTCACATCAGGACAAAAGAAGCAGACAATATGTTCTTTTAGTCAACAAGAACAACAGTGCTACAAAGAGGACACTTTGTCCGGCAGTTGTCTGGCTTACACTGTGGCTCCTTGTCAGTGAGAGGACAACTACTGTAATTTGAGCAGTGCATTTACCTGTAAGTACAGGAAGCATCACATTATGATGTTAGTTTCTACTGGGAAATTATGTTTAATCAATGTGGAAAACTGATTGGATTTGAAAGAAGTCATCAACTTAAGGTCATTTGGTATTTTTTTCACCCAACTTTTAACCTAAATCCAATGACATGGTGACATTTTTTGTTGATTTCACACTGAATTCACATTAGTTGATAACTCAACCAAATGTAAGTCAAAAGTAGACGTTCAACTGATGTCTGTGCCCAGTGGGTTATCATGTTTTTTCCAGCAGTGTATTTCTGATGTCTCTCCTAGTCTGTGTAGGCTCTTATTCTACAGGCTAATCTTTTAACAAAGCATCTGTGCTGCTAATTGCCGAGGAGATCCTGTGGAGGATCAGTCAGACAGAAGTGTGTGTGTTCTGGGTGTGATCATCAGTAATGACCATATCACTAAGTTTGGTTTTCACACATCACCAGACAGGAAGCACTGAGACTCTGCAAACCCCCTCACCTGCAACCCCTTCAACTTCCTGGGCTGAGGACCCTCCCCCTGCATGGCATTGGCTCAGCATGCCTTTCTAATTAAAATATCTCTCCCTGTCAGCAGCCTGGCAAGGTATAATTTTCACCAATTTACTCAGTTTAGATTGTGAAATATATGAACCTTAAAAAAGTATCTTATTGGAGGAATTAATTCCCACAATGCAGCAGCGGTAATGTGCTCAGCCATCCAGTCAGGGATGCTAGCCGCTCTGTCAGTCTTAATGTTGGCCACGCACCCGCTCACAATCTCCACTGTCATAACAGTCTGGGCCCTGCGTGGAGGATCCTCTCACTCCCCCCCCTCTCTGCCCTTTCTCTCCAGGCATAAAAAAACATGGTAACAAAGGTTTAGGGCTGATGGATGTAAATTAATCTTGGTCGGTGCGTTTGAGTGTTGGAGAGTGTAATTTGCTTGTCAATACAGGGTGGGATGGCGTGGCCATGGTGGCTGGCAGGGAGAGGCTGTCGCCAGGCTTTTTCAGTACACAGGGCAATTTCACTCAGTGCTTCCCTGACAGATTGGCCCTCGTCTACGAGTCACAGGAGAGAAGGTGTAAACTATCCCTCCGACTGAGTGCCCCTCTTCATTAGGGTCCACTCAGGCCTGGGATGAGCTCAGGACAAGCAGGAAACAATGGCTCCATCCTGGACTGTCCTGGCCTGATTACAACTGACACATCTCACCTAACAGGGGAATTTGTGCTCAGATTGTACCCCCGATGTGTCCCGCCACCCACTATATTCAATTGAGTGGACGAAACAAGAGAAGAATTTCCTTAAATTTCACAAATTAATTTTCTATTTGGAGTTGCACTTAATTTGTTGTCTGTACGCTATCCCCTCTCCCAGAAATTGCCCTCTGAAAAACAATTTCCTTAAAGCTGATTTTGGCCTGATACATTGTTGGGCCCTTTTACCAGGGTGATAAACAGGAGGGAACTTTAGACAGGACTGTTTTTTATCATTGGAGCCAGACTTTGGGGTTTAAGCAGTTTTAGAGAAATCATCATTGGATAAAGCAGAACATCTGTGTCCTCTCTATAGAGGATCAGAGAGAGCAGCAAATAGGAGCCTCTGCTTTCACTCTGTCAAATCTCCATTTTACTCCCTATCTCTCTCTGCCCCTCAGTCTCACTCTATCCCTTTCTCTCATCTATATCTCCCTGCTTTCTCCTCCATCTCCTACTTTGTATATTACCCTCTTTCTTTCTCTCATATCTTTTCTTATGCTCTTTCTGTTTGTCACTCCTGCTCCTTTTCTTCCCCAAATTACACAGGCCGCCACATCCTTAAGCTTTAAAATATTGGATGTTAAATTGCTTGAGTGGTGACTTTACACTGCAATTACCATCCATCACAGTGGAAATGGTATCACTCAGGCCCCATGTTAAACCTGCTCCAGCCTCGCTGTCATAAACACATGAAATGCAGCAGCCCATGTGCTACAATGACAACCAGACCTGATCTGAGCAGAGAGAGATGCGTGTGGAGGGCACTCAGTGGCTGAGACGGCTGGAGTGACAGGGAGGACTCAGAGTCTCAAAGACTCCCAGACAGAGAGGGAGAGCAGGAAACCTGGTATTATCTTTTGTTTGGAGGCAAATGCATGTGTACTCCGGATGTGTGGAGAGACTGGGGCCTCTGCCATCACCAACAACAAGTGAAGCACTTTTCACTTTGAGTTTAAAGAGAGAGAAGAACTGAGACAGACAGACAGACAGACAGACAGACAGACAGACAGACAGACAGACAGACAGACAGACAGACAGACAGACAGACAGACAGACAGACAGACAGAGACAGAGACAGACAGACAGACAGAGAGAGAGAGAGAGAGAGAGAGAGAGAGTTTGTGTGAGAGAGAGAGAGAGAGAGAGAGAGTGTGTGAGAGAGAGAGAGAGAGAGAGAGAGAGAGTGTGTGTGAGAGAGAGAGAGAGAGAGAGAGAGAGTGTGTGTGAGAGAGAGAGAGAGAGTGTGTGAGAGAGAGAGAGAGAGAGTGTGTGTGAGAGAGAGAGAGAGAGAGAGAGAGAGAGCAGCTGGTTCTCTGTTTGTGAGGAGAGGAAAAGAGAGGAGTGTGGTCTTTGAAGGTAACCCAGAGCAGTGCAGCAGTGCTAGCTGTGTGTGGAGAGGAGGAGAGCTAATGGGAAGGCTAGGTGAGCAGCTGGATAGACTATTTAGTGAACAGAGGGACAGATGGACAGAGTGTGGATAATGCAGTGAGAGGCGCTGAATGTGAGGGCTGGCTCAGGGGCCTGACTGATGACTAGGAGCTTTGGGCCTGAAGAACCCACACAGTGCTAGGCTAGGATAGTTAGATCCAAGATGAGAAGGATTGTGTTGTTGAGAGTGTGTGCATTTGTGTGTGTGTGTGTATTAGAGTGAGGCAGGCTGGAAAGAGAGAGAAAGAGGAGGGGTAGAGCAGGGGAGCAGGTTGGGTGCCAGCAGATGAGACAGATGTTGGGCCATACTGGAAAGCATCGGCACAGTGCACCAGGACGCCTGGCTCCACTCTTTGACATCTGGGCCTGGCCTGGGTCAGCCTGCCTGGTCGCCCTGGGCAATGAGCCTGTACAAGCCTTGTGGCAAACTGGGCTGGCGCTGCGCTGCCTTTTAAACGGCGGGGTGCACCGGAACACAATTAATGCCCTCATGTCCACCCCACTGCTCAGCAGAGGCAAGGCAGAGGTGACAGAGAGAGAGAGAGAGAACACCCACTGCCTCAAACAGCAGACAGACATCACACACACAATGCCGTGATGTATAGAATAGCTGTGTCTTCTTTCAGTCATTTATACTCTGCAGAGATGTTTTTCAGTGTGTCTGTTGCGTCAGAGTGAGTTGAATCTGAGGCCTCAGTTGTTGTAAGTGTGTAATGCACCATAATGGCTGGGAGCAGGAAGGCTTTCCAAATCTGCCACTGTATTTTACAGCATCTGTCACTGAGCTTTGGCCCTGCCCTTCTCTTTAAGAACAAACAAGATTCTACAGCTTGTTTTTCTGAGAAATGTTTTTTTCCCCAAAGCCCAATCCACATCCCCCTCGCTCTCCATCCTCTGCCCCAAGTTCACAAATTGCAAAACCTACGTACTGAACCTACTCTGCCTGTTATCAGTGCTCCTCTCTAGTTGTTGTTTTTCCTTTTCGTTTAACACCAAATTAAAAGTGTGGAAACTTAACGAATACCAGGCTGAAACAACACAAATCTAATTAATTGGGATTGACAATCATTATTTTGTTCCGAATGGACTGGTTTATCCAAGAGGCAAAATAATGAGTTTTCCTTATACATAAAAAAGGGTAATTGATCTATTGCCTTTTATATATATGCCCTATACTATATCTAAATAGCCTCAGTTGAGTCTAATATGCTGGGCGCATGGTCTGGACATGTGCTGAGATGTCCAACATCAGTGGAGTGTGTAATCTCAGTATAATGTTGTCGCAGGCAGAAAAGTGAACCTCCTCGTTTAACCTCTGCCGCTTCCAGAGGGCTTGTTTTTAATTACTAGAGGCTAACAAGCTGACCTTGGGCCTGGCGCGCTCATTTGGAATCCATGCTCGCTGAGATGTGCTCTACTCTTCTGGGAGAGACGGGGGGAGGGAGGAAGGGAAGGAGGGAGAGAAGGAGGGAGGGTCGGGGTCGCGGGAAGGGTGTGTGTGTGTGTGTGTTTGTGTGTGTTTTAACTGTTTTCTGTGAGGAAGGGGATACTGTAGGAGTCAACACAGAGGCTTTGTTCAGTTTTCGTTCATGTTTCTGTGTTCTGGCAGAAATAGCATCACCAGGAGAACTCAGGCAGCAGGACCTCTGTGCCTGCCTGCCCAGCAGAGCCATGGGGGAGGGGTGAGGGGTGAGGGCTGAGGGAGTATAATGTCAAACATCCAGAAAAACAGGAAACTTTACCAGCCCCAACGATTTATTATATAGCACTGAAACCATAACATGACATTTATCATAGACATAACTTGTTGTGTTAAAAGTAGTCATTATTCACCCCCATTTTCTCTCTCTTTTCCTCTCTCTCTTTTCCTCTCTCACTCTTTACCTCGCTCTCTTTTCCTCTCTCACTCTCACACTATCTCTCTATCTTTCTATCTATCTATCTATCTATCTATCTATCTATCTATCTATCTATCTATCTATCTATCTATCTATCTATCTATCTATCTATCTATCTATCTATCTATCTATCTATCTATCTATCTATCTATCTATCTATCTATCTATCTATCTATCTATCTATCTATCTATCTATCTATCTATCTATCTCTCTCTCTCGCGCGCGCGCGCGCGCTCTCGCTCTCGCTCTCTCACATACACTCACTCAACACAAACACTGGCATAGTCCTACCCTCAATAGCCGTTTCCATTTTAATTGGTAAGGACAGTGAAGTCAAGTGTTTTAGTGCTTGGGAGTAGTTTGTTTTTGTGGCAATAGGAGAGTGCAGGGTGAAACCACTACTGCTGATGATGAGAGCAGAGAGCAGAGAGCAGAGACCACTCAGGACTCCACCTGCTGCATGCTGGCCATAGTGGACCTGGGGCACCAAGCCAGCTCTTCCCAGTCCCCAGCCTCTGCCCCTTCCCCAGCCCATGATCACTGTCTTACCATTGACTTTCAGTGTGACCCTCATTACCAGCAGGCACCTTCTGCCGTGGCAGCCCTGCAAGATGGAGGGGGGTGTGGGGCATGGGAAAGGGAGTAAGTGTGGGCATGGGGAAGGCAGATGTGTGTGGGCATGGGGAAGGCAGATGTGTGTGGGCATGGGGAAGGCAGATGTGTGTGGGCATGGGGAAGGGAGGAAGTGTGGGCATGGGGAAGGCAGATGTGTGTGGGCATGGGGAAGGGAGTAAGTGTGGGCATGGGGAAGGCAGATGTGTGTGGGCATGGGGAAGGCAGATGTGTGTGGGCATGGGGAAGGGAGTAAGTGTGGGCATGGGGAAGGCAGATGTGTGTGGGCATGGGGAAGGGAGTAAGTGTGGGCATGGGGAAGGCAGATGTGTGTGGGCATGGGGAAGGCAGATGTCCTTCAGTTAGGGGACTGGAACATGTGTCCTGGCCAGAGACAGTGTTAGTTAGTCAGTCAGGTCAGCCAGAGGCTGTCTCCCGTCTCCCCCTCTCCCTCTCTCTCCCTCAAACTCACACCCCTCTGTTTCACCTAGTACACGGCTAGTTAACACGTACCTTTTTACACAACTAGGCTGAAATGCACCGGAGACGTGGCAGCCCTCCGCTGCCCTACTTCCTCTCTGTCCTTGAGTGGTGCATGGTTTAGTTAGTGGTGGACTGTGTGTCGTGTCACACCTCCCTCCTGCATGTCTTCCTGCTCTCCTGATTGTGTTTATTGTTTCTTACCTCCTGGAGTCTGCCTGTGCTGGGTAGTGCTGCAGCTCCTCACCCCATGGCTACGTCCTGCTAATCAGGCCTCACAAAAGCCAGGCTGACTGCCTCTAATTTGAAGCAAAACCCAATTATGCTCTTTTTCCGGAACAATAAAGTTCTTCCCACTCAAGGTCAGGGGCTTTGCCCATCTACAGCTCTGTTAACAAACATCTGTCCAACAGACTTGGCTTCCGCTCTGCTCCTACACAGACTGGAGCCTCACGTGTAGCCTAGAGACATAGTCAGGCAGCTCAACGAGGACCATGCTCAACTCCTCTGCAAACAACTATGTCACCCTAACCCAAAATGCTCAATCTAACTCAACTATGTCACCATAACCCAAAAGGCTCAAACTTACTCAACTATGTCACCCTAACACAAAATGCTCAAACTAAATCAACGTTGTATTAGTGAGATGGATTTGGAGTGGGGGGTAGAGTTGTGTCCATTTCTGTGGCCCCTTGAAGACAAAAGGCTGTTTGTGTGTGAGGCGGGGGCAGCGCTATCATTGTGGGAACATAATCAGTCGGTCATTTCCGCTGCCCATGTGCTGTTGTTCGCCTCGGGTCCCCCAGAAGAATGAACCTTTTGTGTGCCGTGTATGTGGCGACGATAAAGTTTGGTCCAGGAGAGTATACATGTTTATATCTGGAGATATGTGAGCAGGACACAAAGTGCTTTGTTTGGCTTTAGTCTGCGTCTGCACTACGGAGGGTGGGGCACACAGGCCACCAGGGCTGTGCCACATTTTCCATCCACACAAATGGAGTCTGTATGGGGCCCCGGCAAACCAGGAAATGAGATGGGGCATGCTGATTGGTGATACCGAACAGAAAGTAAATTCCCCTTGACAACGCCATCCGTTTGAATAACATAGAAACAGAGCGGCTTACCTACTCTGAGCCAGAAAGGCTTGTCAGAGAGTGATGAGGTGGTGTCTGTCTGGTCTGGAGCTGTGAATGATTGTACATATTGTACACTACCTAGCCCTCACTCTGAGACAGCAGTCCTAGTTGACAGACCCCTGCCACTTACAGCAAGGGACAAAAGCCAATTTAACCACTTACCTGGTGGCCAATCAATAATAGCCTGAGGCATACAGTAGCTCTGACAACATAGGGAGTGGGTCTTAGTGGTCTCTTAGAGAGGGGTGAGTACAAAAACATAATCAACTCCAGATCTGATCATAAAACAATCTTCTTTATGCTGTGTTCAAACTGACTGTTAAATAGTGGAAAATCAGATTTGTATTTGAATGTTATTAGATAACCATGATTTATAACTCACATGTTCATAGTAGAGGTCGGCCGATTTCAAGTTTTCATGAAAATCCGTAATCTGCCTTTTTGGACACCGATTATGGGCGATTACATTGCACTCCACGAGGAGACTTTTTGGCAGGCTGACCACCTGTTACGCAAATGCAGCAAGGAGCCAAGGTAAGCTGCTAGCTAGCATTAAACTTATCTTATAAAAAACAATCTTTGCATAATCACTAGTTAACTACACATGGTTGATGATATTACTCGGTTAACTAGCTTGTCCTGTGGTGCATATAATCAATGTGGTGCCTGTTAATTTATCATCGAATCACAACCTAATTCAACTTCGGCAAACAGGTGCTGATTTTACAAAAGCGCATTGCCGAAAAAAGCAATCTTTGCACGACTGTACCTAACCAAAAACATCAATGCCTTTCTTAAAATCAATACACAGAAGTATATATTTTTAAACCTGCATATTTAGTTAAAAGAAATGTATGTTAGTAGGCAATATTAAATAGGGAAATTGTGTCACTTCTCTTGCGTTCAGTGCAAGCAGAGTCAGGGTACAACCGTTTGGGCCGCCTGGCTCGTTGTAAACTAATTTGCCAGAATTTTACATAATTATGACATAACATCGAAAGTTGTGCAATGTAACAGCAATATTTAGACTAAGGGTTGCCACCCGTTCGATAAAGTATTACACAAAAAAATAAAAATTGTTTTCAAAATAATAGTTTCCGGATTTGACCATATTAATGACCAAAGGCTCATATTTCTGTGTGTTTATTATATTATAATTAAGTCTATGATTTGATTATTATTATTATTTTTTAAATTTTACCCCCTTTTTTCTCCCCAATTTCGTGGTGTCCAATTGTTAGTAGCTACTATCTTGTCTCATTGCTACAACTCCTGTCCGGGCTCGGGAGAGACAAAGGTCGAAAGTCATGTGTCCTCCGAAACACAACCCAACCAAGACGCACGGCTTCTTAACACAGCACGCATCCAACCCGGAAGCCAGCCAAACCAATGTGTCGGAGGAAACACCGTGCACCTGGTGACCTTGGTTAGCGTGCACTGCGCCAGGCCTGCCACAGGAGTCGCTGGTGCGCAATGAGACAAGGATATCCCTACCGGCCAAACCCTCCCTAACCCGGATGACGCTAGGCCATTTGTGCGTCGCCCCACAGACTTCCTGGTCGCGGCCAGCTGTGACAGAGCCTGGGCGCGAACCGAGGGTCTCTGGTGGCACAGCTAGTGCTGCAGTGCAGTGCTCTAGACCACTGCACCACCCTATGATTTAATATTTGATAGAGCAGTCTGACTGAGTGGTGGTAGGCAGCTGCAGGCTCATAAGCATTCATTCAAACTTTACTGCGTTTGCCAGCAGCTCTTAGCAATGCTTGAAGAACAGTGCTGTTTATGACTTCAAACCTTTCAACTCCCAAGATTAGGCTGGCAATACTAAAGTCCTATTCGAACATCCAATAGTCAAAGGTATATGAAATACAAATGGTATAGAGAGAAATAGTCGACGCATCACAAATCCAATAATAACTATAACCTAAAACTTCTTAATTGGGAATATTGAAGAACTGGGAATATTGAAGAACTGGGAATATTGAACCACCAGCATTCATATGTTGTGAGCAAGGAACTTAAACGTTATCTTTCTTACATGGCACATACTGCACTTTTACTTTCTTCTTCAACACTGTGTTTTTGCATTATTTAAACCAAATTGAACATGTTTTATTATTTATTTGAGACTAAATAGATTTTATTTATTTATTATATTAAGTTAAAATAAAAGTGTTCATTCAGTATTGTTGTAATTGTCATTATTTAAAAAATATATATAAAAAAATCAGCCGATTAATCGGTACCGGCTTTTTTGCCCTCCAATAATCGGTATCGGCGTTGAAAAATCGTAATCGGTCGACCTCTAGTTCATAGTGCCTAGAAGTTTTAACAGGCATCACTAAAGCCTCCAGCTTTCATCAATGATAGACAATCTGCCTTCCTTATATCTTAAGTTTATTTAAATTGCGATGTTTATCGGTTTGTGACCCAAAACCGTTTTCTGTGATGTGTGTCTGACAACTTTTATTTTAAATATGTTTTCAAAAGCCATATCAGTATGCGTAATAACCCGTTCACTAAGCGCCTGCCAGGTAATCAGGACAGCAGTAGACACATATAATATTATACAGAGTTCAACCGCTTTTCAGTGTGGAAACGTGATTGTCATTAAACGCTTAGCCAGTCATCAAAACCACACGTCTGAGTGGTAAGTCACCACTGGTTAGTGAAGTTACTGATTTATCGCCAAGGAAAATAAGCATGATGACATCAATGGTCTTTGTGCAGCAGGCAGGATGGGACCTTAATAATGTATGCGTTTAATGTGTTCTGTGATGGGAGTCCAACTGGGTTTGGTTTTCTAACAGTGTGGGATGGCAGGCGTATAGAGGGCCAGCTCAGGTGGCTGTGTAGTAGTGTCCTATTACAGACCAGAAAGCCCAACAGAAACCTCTCTACTGTGGAGGGAAAGCAGAACAGTCTCTCTCCTGTTGAGTCTGAAAACTTCTCTCTGTGATGAGTGGAAAAAGAGCGCTCCAAGTGTGCTGAATGAGAGCCATGGCTGTGTGGTTTTTAAGGCTGCTGTCTCTCCCTGGATTCAAGCTTTGATATACAGTAAAGACCTTTGATGGAGGTTCTCTGCCAGGCATGGAAAGAGAGGAAGACGTGAATGAGACACAGAGAGTGAGAGAGAGACAGAGAGCAAGAGAGACAGAGAGAGGAAAAGAGAGAAAGAGAAAAAGCTTTGAATGGTGTCTGGCTTTGGATGTTAATGACTTGTGGGTTTCCTCCCTCTCCTCTCTACAGCAACTGTATGCCGCCCAGCTTGCCAGCATGCAGGTCTCTCCTGGAGCCAAGATGCCGCCACTCCCCCAGCCTCCCAACAACAGCGGGCCCATCTCTCCCTCCGGCCTGAAGAACGACAAGAGATCCTCCAGCCCTATCACTCAAGTCAAGGTAGGCCCCGCCTCTCACCCCTCACTTCACCCACCTACAGCCCACCGCCTGAGTACTGGAGTGGTTCTTGACCCAACCTGCTGATAACTCAGTAAATGAGTGGTAGTAGTGGTAGTGGTGCTGCTGTTCTGTGTTCTGTGCTAATACTGGGCCAAACTTCTTACCAGCCCATCAATCTGTGCCTTTAACAAGGCCCACTCTCTCTCAACCAGAACTCTGTGGACTTGGTTGCTATGGCTGTGGGCGCTCTAAGTGAGAGAATTTGTGGAACACATGGTTTCAGATCACAAGGAACAGCAGAACCTTTTTTATTATGACGGAACAAAACCAGTAGAACAGAGAGAGAATCACTCGTATGTAAATGCAGTTTAAAAAGTGATGGGAAAGGGAAGGATGGATGACTCTTATTGTCTTGTAAATAAACCCAAGAGCAGGGTCTGCTACTGCATGGCCTGGATCCACCAGACCTCCGTATGGAGCATAGAGTAGATACATCATCCTCTCACCATGCGAGGCCATAATCAGAAACATGTCTCCATTTGGAAAAGTTTAGCTTAATATCACTATAGTGAAGGGAGTTAAATCATGTCATTGAATGGTACATTAGGGCAGCTCTCTCTCTCTCTCTCTCTCTCTCTCTCTCTCTCTCTCTCTCTCTCTCTCTGGTATTCTCTTTGGCATGCAAGCTCTGGAACTAAACACGGCCTCCCCCACAACCCCACCACACCTCCCCCATGACCCCAGTCACACAGCCTCCTGGGAGCTCATCCATGGGCCTGTATCAAGCTGTCTCCTAAACCCTGTCACTTTATAGGATCTATGTCATCAAGGCTGTTTGTTAGATAAGAGGCACTACACAGATCCTACAGGTCTTTTCACTCAGATATTTTGACATTGTGTTGCTGTTCTGAATGGGCTCTATGGGTATTTATCATACTTCTAAACACTAAGGTTGTGAGCTTGAACTATCAATAATTAAACACTAATGTAAAGTACATATGTCCCCAAAGCCCCATCTGTATTCATCTTTAGTTAGAATTAGATTGCTGTTAGTTTTGTTTGTCAGCTTTTGGCTTCATTGGATGACAAACTGTTATTGGCACAGCAATAACAAGGCCTTGAGGCAGTGTGTGTCGGAGCCAGCCATATGTTTGGACAAGGAGACACTTGGGCTTTGAAAAAGACTGTTAACAACAGCATACAGACTAATCTCAGCGAAGAGACTTCACTAGAGAGATACATAAGGAGGCAGTAGAGCTATACTTGACCCACCCAGGTACTTTCCTCCATTGGTACGTGTGTAATACCTACAGTACCATCCAGTCAGGTAGCAGGTATCCTCTCCAAGAGCTCCTAGACACTGGTCTGGAGAACACCACAGATCACCATCAGCCTCAATCACACCGTACTGCTGCTCTGTGCTGTACTGCAACCAGCCCAGCAGACATGTCCTCCTGTGACCCGACATCTCACATTAACTCACACAACTTTACAAAGAATGCATTCTAAACCAGTTATACATTTATTACACACGGTTGGATGCAGTATTACATGAAACAAATGACTAACACCAGTATCGGCAAATGAGAAAGGAAATTGGAAAACAACTTAATGAATTAGATAACGCAACTGACGTTTGATGACTGTTACTTACAACCATCTTTAATCATCACCATGTATCTCTGTAATGTGGTTATTATTCATTCTTAGACCAGAGAAGAGGGAGAACAGATGAAGATGTACAGAGAGGCAAAATCGGATTTAATTAGTGTGAACAAAGGTGCTCAGCAACTGTGAGGACGGCCATGATGGCATGGTGCCAGCAGATGAATGAGGAGAGGAGGGGAGAGAATGAGAGAGCAGGGGACAGGAGCGGAAAAGCAGGGGAGAGTAGAGAAGGATAGAAGAGGGGAGAGGCGAGAAGGGGAAGGGAGAGGGGGGAGCAGTGGACGGTCAAATAGGAGCGCTAGTAATTAGCCAGAAGCAGAGTGTTGTCTGGGAGCCCACAATAGGAGGAGCCCTTATTCACATCTGTCTCCTCTCTCTCCCGCTGTTTCTCTCTCTCTATCTCTCTTCTATCTCTCTCTGTCTCTTCCACTCCCTCTTCCACTCTCTCTCCTATCTATCTCTCTTCTATCTCTCTCTCCCTCCCTCTTCTACTCTCTATCTCTCTCTCCCTCTGCCACTCTCTCTCCTATCTATCTCTTTTCTATCTCTCTCTCCCTCCCTCTTCTACTCTCTATCTCTCTCTCCCTCTTCCACTCTCTCTCCTATCTATCTCTCTTCTATCTCTCTCTCCCTCTTCCACTCCCTCTTCCACTCCCTCTTCCACTCTCTCTCCTATCTATCTCTCTTCTATCTCTCTCTCCCTCTTCCACTCCCTCTTCCACTCTCTCTCCTATCTATCTCTCTTCTATCTCTCTCTCCCTCTTCCACTCCCTCTTCCACTCTCTCTCCTATCTATCTCTCTTCTATCTCTCTCCCTCCCTCTTCTACTCTCTATCTCTCTTCTATCTCTCTCTCCCTCTTCCACTCCCTCTTCCACTCTCTCTCCTATCTATCTCTCTTCTATCTCTCTCTCCCTCCCTCTTCTACTCTCTCTCTCTCTCCCTCTTCCACTCTCTCTCCTATCTATCTCTCTTCTATCTCTCTCTCCCTCTTCCACTCTCTCTCCTGCTGTTTCTCCCTATCTATCTCTCTTCTATCTCTCTCTCCCTCTTCCACTCTCTCTCCCTCTTCCACTCTCTCCCTCTCGCTCTCTCTCTCTCTCCCTCTTCCACTCTCTCCCCTCTTCCTCTCTCTCTCTCTCTCTCTCTCTCTCTCTCTCTCTCTCTCTCTCTCTCTCTCTCTCTCTCTCTCTCTCTCTTCCACTCCGCTCCCTTACCCCATCTCTACAAGGAGGAGGGAACGCAGCCTCTCAACCTGTCCGCCCGGCCCAAGACGGCAGAGCTGGTCAAGTCCCCCACATCCCCCACACACAGCCTGTTCACAGGCAGCAAGACCAGCCCCAACAGCCTGTCCAAGAGCGGCATCCCCAGTCCCCTCGGAGGCATGGGCCGTGGGTCTTCTCTGGGTAAGTACTGGCCACGCTCTGCATCTCACCTCCTGCTCCATCTCCAATAGTCAATACACACTGACTGAATCTGTTTTGAAGTTGGCACCCCTCTCAATCACATAGAAAGATCATTATAATTCCATAACAGTGATATAGGATTGAAGCTCGATATTTTGTTGGTTTTATTTTCTGTGTTTAGATAATGGGAGTTGAACATATAATATTTCACACTGTTAAGTTGTAAAAATGGCTTTGAATGTTGCCCTTTTTTATCTGGATGAACCAGAAGTTAATGACGTTTATCCTTGTAGACAAAACTGTTGACACAATTGCAACTCTTAATCTCGGTGGAACCTTGGTATTAAAAACCATGCAATCTAGAGCTGCGGATGTTGTAACACATGATTTGTTTTTAAGAGGTCTCACGTTTCACCATCCCTCTCATGTTAAGCCTTTCTACTCAGCCTTTGCTAACTGTTATTAAATGCAGTCTTTCATTAAAGTGCCTGCATTTCCGCTGTTCCGCTCAGACTGGGGGTTTGAACCCCATGTTTGTTTTATTCTATTTCTGTGTCTTTAACTGCCATCCCTCCTCACCTAACTTTGAGATGTTAATTACACAAAGAAGGTCGACAGACTCGGTCTACTGCCTATCGCCGTCTTTAAAACAGACCCACCCGTACACAGATTCAGGCAGCATACACGAGCACTTGCACACACACTCCCTGATGGGGAAAAAGGGAAGAGGACCTCCTACAAGGCTTGATTCTCCACATAGGATGATGAACACCTGCCAGTGGGCTCATTCACTTTGAATCAAAATGAATAGTGTGCATGTGTATCTACTGTGTGTGGGGGTTAACTGGGTGTGACTCCCTCCCCAGACATCCTGTCCAGCCTGAACTCCACAGCGCTGTTCGGGGACCAGGATGCGGTGATGAAGGCCATCCAGGAGGCCAGGAAGATGAGAGAACAGATCCAGAGAGAGCAGCTGCAGCACCACCAGCAGGGCATGGAGGCCAAGCTCTCTGCCCTCACAGGCATGGGCCTCAACAACTGCAGCAGGGCTGACAAGGTCAGAATCCCCGTCCGTCTGTCTGTCCATCCAGCTCTCTGTCTCATTCTCTCTCATTCCTTTTCTCCTCTCTTCCATTTATCTTCCTATATGTTGCTTTCTGTTTATTCACTCTTCTCTCTCTGTCTCTCTTTTCTCCTTCCCTCCCTCTTTTTTCCTCACCAACAGAGCTGGTTCACTGAGTACATTGTGAGTAGCCCAAAACCACAACTAGTAAAGTGATTTCCGCTATTTTCTTTTTTAGATATAATTCTTCAGACCAATGTTTGTCTTTAATGCTGGTCCAGAGTAGTGGTTTTGATTGACATTGACATTGGCATGGCTGTGTGTGTGTGTGTGTGTGTGTGTGTGTGTGTGTGTGTGTGTGTGTGTGTGTGTGTGTGTGTGTGTGTGTGTGTGTGTGTGTGTGTGTGTGTGTGTGTGTGTGTGTGTGTGTGTGTGTGTGCGTGTGTGTGTGTGCGTGCGTGTGTGCGTGTGCGCGTTATGGTGTTTGCATGCGTATGTGTTGATGTTGGTGATAGAGGATCGGACCATGGTGCTGCCCGGTGCGGGTTAACACTCTGATGTCTCTGCCCAATTAAAGCAGACATACGGCCCTCTCCGTCCCTCGACATGGGACAGGGGTGCTTTGTACCAGGAGCACACACACTCCCCTCCCCGGGATTCCCTTTTAAAATATCTTCAAGCGATGAGTCAATCAAGGAGAGAAAAAAACATCCACCTCCCTCTGATTGGTGCCATATTGCCAGTTGGCTGTGAGGAGCAGGCAGGAACTGGGAGCGGAGATTCATTAATATTTCAACACCTGACACTTTTAACCAACACATTCAACTAGGTCAATGTATATTTTAAAAAATCTACGAATATCTATTTTGATTTCTTCTTTAATGTAGTTTTAGGGGTAAATCTGTGTCTACGCAGGTGGCAATGCAGTGAGCTCAGACTGAAGTGTGTCAAGTCAAGGGACATGACCAATAGTTTAACAACTCAGTGGGATCAACTTGTCTTGCCATGCCACCAGACAATAAAACCATTTAAAGTTCAGTCCCATCTCACAGAGTTGTGTCGTTAAAAAAGACATTTCAAACTACAATTTTTTATGGTCGTACACCTTAACACCTCGCAATCATAACTGTTCCTGTTAGCTAGTCACGCTTCCTCAGTGTCTCTGTCTTTGTTGGTTCTCCTCTAAGTGGGTGAGTCTGAGGCCTGTAGAGTAACGTTAACACTCCCATCTCCGGTTTCCACTCAGTCTGTGTCTGTGTCTGTCGGTGTGTCTGTGGGACGACCCTGTAGCGTTCTCTACCTCCCTGACTCTAAGGTGAGCCAAGCTCCAGAATCTGCTGCTACATGATATGAATGCAGCGTGTGAACAATGCCCTGAAAGGAACCGTTTTCAACAGGCAGCAAACAACTACCCCTCCATTGTTTTTAGCAGGTAGAGCTTACTGCTTTTCTCTGCCCGTCTTTTGTGTGCTTTCGTTTTTGTCTCGACTGCATTATGGGCCTGTCTACTCAGCCTGTGTTTAAACAATCCTCTCAGGTGAGCTGTGTGTTTTTATAACAGGGAGGGGCGTTTGTGGCTGACGCTGTCAATCACTCCTCACCTCTGCTCCACCCCGTTCAGTCTGTGTACTCATTCTGAGGAGAGAGAAAGAGAGAGAGACAAAGAGAGAGACAGAGAGATAGACAGAGAGAGACAGAGAGATAGACAGACAGAGAGAGAGAGAGACAGAGAGAGAGACAGACAGAGAGAGAGAGAGAGACAGAGAGAGAGAGACAGAGAGATAGACAGACAGAGAGAGAGAGAGACAGAGAGAGAGACAGAGAGAGAGACAGAGACAGAGAGAGAGACAGAGAGATAGACAGACAGAGAGAGAGAGACAGAGAGAGAGACAGAGAGAGAGAGACAGAGAGAGAGAGACAGAGAGATGGGCAGAGAGTGTAGACTAACAGTGAAATGCTTATTTCCGGGTCCTTTTCCAACAATGCAGAGTTAAAGATAAAGAATAGAAATGTCAGTGTTAGTATGTGTGGGTGTGTGGGAAGAGTCCATTGTGTGTGCATAGAGTCAGTGCAATGTAAGAGTCAATGTAACAGCGAGGTAAGACTGTGGAGGCTTGTGGTTCAAGATCACAGCATTGACAGTACACAGCCAAGAACAACAGATTATAATTAGGTGGGCTATCAGTTTGAAAATATGACTGGTATTTTGGGGGTTATCGTGTTGCCCTAGGTAACCGTACACACCACAAAGACTCCTTCTTTTGGGAAGTCAGTCAGCCTTCGTGTGCCTGGCCTCTCTCTCCTTCCTCCCACCTGGGTCTCTCAGAGGACAGCTTACCAGAAGCACAACTATGTTTAGGAGAAGTAGCTGCATCTATAATGATTTAGCATGAAACCCTTGGCACTACCTCTCCTGCACTCTTAGAAAGAAAGGTGCTGTCTTGACCCTTTCCACAGAGGGTTCTACATGGAACCAGAAAAGGTTATCCTATGGGGACAGCAAGAAATGTACAGTTGATTCCAAGAGTGAGTGAATGACTGAACTATAAGTGCTTAGAGAGGGACTGAGGAGCAGCTCTTCATGCTGTCTCAGTCATACCAAAGAGACACTCCAATGTGAAACTCTAAGGTCAATGTGGTAGTGAATATGATCAGTCTTCTGTTGCCATGCTTGGCTCCATCCCAAGACCAAAGGCAGATAAAGACAGTTCCAGTGACACTGTCCCTATCAGGATGGTGTGTGTGCTGAGTGCTGGGACACACTCTAACAAGTGAGCCAGATGAGTGATCATCACAGTGGCACAGTAAAAACAGAGGGCTGTAATTCAGCCTGGGAGGGAAGGTTAGGAAGGGGCTAGGGAGGGAGGGAGGGGGTGGGGGGGAAGGCCTGGCGCGGCACAGCACGGAGTGGCCTTCCCTTCCCCTGATACAAGCCAACAGTCTGCACAGGCCCGGACGGCCCAGATAAAAGCTTTCACTTTGGTCAGTTTCAGAATATGAATATTTCAGCCAAGCGCCTCACCTGACATAAATACTGTGGGCTCTTTAGTAGCTGTGCTCCCGGTCGGCTGTCTGGAAGTTTATCACAGTGAAAGCTTACATGAAGATTCAGGAAAAGTAACATAAATGGGATTAAGGAGAGGTTAAAATCATCTAGTGTGGCTGTTGGAGGGGGATATTAAATATTGATTTATCACAGTGTAACGACCCAGCCGGAGAGTGGGGCTAAGTGCTGCTTACAGATGGATCAATTCATCTTTTAATACAAAGTGTGTCCATGGAGCACAATGCATCCCTTCCTCCTCTCTCACCCTATTACTGGGATCCCTCCATATGGCCCTTCTTACTCTCTCTTTCCATCTCTTCTCTCTCTTATCTTTCTCTCTCGGCTCTTTCTTCTGCCCTCCCCTCTCTCTCTCATCTCTCTCTCTCGTTCCTCCTCATCTCTCTCTCCTTACTACTGCCCTTTGAGGTGGAAGATGTCCTTTAATTCTACAGTTCACTAGTCATCTACCTTCTTGTTGAGGACATGTAAAATATTCACTATTTACTGTTTTCTATTTGTCCTTTTTTACTATATCCCATCAGTATCAAATCAAAATCAAATCAAATGTATTTATATAGCCCTTCGTACATCAGCTGATATCTCAAAGTGCTGTACAGAAACCCAGCCTAAAACCCCAAACAGCAAGCAATGCAGGTGTAGAAGCACGGTGGCTAGGAAAAACTCCCTAGAAAGGCCAAAACCTAGGAAGAAGACTAGAGAGGAACCGGGCTATGAGGGGTGGCCAGTCCTCTTCTGGCTGTGCCGGGTGGAGATTATAACAGAACATGCGCAAGATGTTCAAATGTTCATAAATGATCAGCATGGCCAAATAATAGGTCTGGGACAGGTAGCACGGTGAACAGGTCAGAATTCCATAGCCGCAGGCAGAACAGTTGAAACTGGAGCAGCAGGGTGGCCAGGTGAACTGGGGACAGCAAGGAGTCATCATGCCAGGTAGTCCTGGCATAGGTAGACCTACAGGAATATCTTCAACCACCAACTTACCATCCTGAGACAAGGCCGAGTATAGCCCACAAAGATCTCCGCCACGGCACAACCCAAGGGGGGCGCCAACCCAGACAGGAAGATCACATCAGTGACTCAACCCACTCAAGTGACCCACCCCTCCTAGGGACAGCATGAAAGAGCACCAGTAAGCCAGTGACTCAGCCCCTGTAATAGGGTTAGAGGCAGAGAATCCCAGTGGAGAGAGGGGAACCGGCCAGGCAGAGACAGCAAGGGCGGTTCGTTGCTCCAGAGTCTTTCCGTTCACCTTCACACTCCTGGGCCAGACTACACTCAATCATATGACCCACTGAAGAGATGAGTCTTCAGTAAAGACTTAAAAGTTGAGACCGAGTTTACGTCTCTCACATGGGTAGGCAGACTATTCCATAAAAATGGAGCTCTATAGGAGAAAGCCCTGCCTCCAGCTGTTTGCTTAGAAATTCTAGGGACAATTAGGAGGCCTGCGTCTTGTGACCGTAGCGTACGTGTAGGTATGTACGGCAGGACCAAATCAGAGAGATAGGTTGGAGCAAGCCCATGTAATGCTTTGTAGGTTAGCAGTAAAACCTTGAAATCAGCCCTTGCCTTGACAGGAAGCCAGTGTAAGGAGGCTAGCACTGGAGTAATATGATTTAAAAAATTGGTTCTAGTCAGGATTCTAGCAGCCATATTTAGCACTAACTGAAGTTTATTTAGTGCTTTATCCGGGTAGCCGGAAAGTAGAGCATTGCGGTAGTCTAACCTAGAAGTAACAAAAGCATGGATGAATTTTTCTGCATAATTTTTGGACAGAAAGTTTCTGATTTTTGCAATGTTACGTAGATGGAAAAAAGCTGTCCTTGAAACAGTCTTGATATGTTCGTCAAAAGAGAGATCAGGGTCCAGAGTAACGCCGAGGTCCTTCTCAGTTTTGTTTGAGACGACTGTACAACCATTAAGATTAATTGTCAGATTCAACAGAAGATCTCTTTGTTTCTTGGGACCTAGAACAAGCATCTCTGTTTTGTCCGAGTTTAAAAGTAGAAAGTTTGCAGCCATCCACTTCCTTATGTCTGAAACACAGGCTTCTAGCGAGGGAAATTTTGGGGCTTCACCATGTTTCATTGAAATGTACAGCTGTGTGTCATCCGCATAGCAGTGAAAGTTAACATTATGTTTTCGAATGACATCCCCAAGAGGTAAAATATATAGTGAAAACAATAGTGGTCCTAAAACAGAACCTTGAGGAACACCGAGATTTACAGTTGATTTGTCAGATGACAAGCCATTCACAGAGACAAACTGATATCTTTCCGACAGATAAGATCTAAACCAGGCCAGACCTTGTCCGTGTAGACCAATTTGGGTTTCCAATCTCTCCAAAAGAATGTGGTGATCGATGGTATCAAAAGCAGCACTAAGGTCTAGGAGTACGAGGACAGATGCATTTACCACCTTCAGTCTCAGTGCTATGATGGGGTCTAAAACCAGACTGAAGCATTTCGTATACATTGTTTGTCTTCAGGAAGGCAGTGAGTTGCTGCGCAACAGCCTTTTCTAAAATTCTTGAGAGGAATGGAAGATTCGATATAGGCCGATAGTTTTTTATATTTTCTGGGTCAAGGTTTGGCTTTTTCAAGAGAGGCTTTATTACTGCCACTTTTAGTGAGTTCGGTACACATCCGGTGGATAGAGAGCCGTTTATTATGTTCAACATAGGAGGGCCAAGCACAGGGAGCAGCTCTTTCAGTAGTTCAGTTGGAATAGGGTCCAGTATGCAGCTTGAAGGTTTAGAGGCCATGATTATTTTCATCATTGTATCAAGAGATATAGTACTAACACTTGAGTGTCTCTCTTGATCCTAGGTCCTGGCAGAGTTGTGCAGACTCAGGACAACTGAGCTTTGAAGGAATACGCAGATTTAAAGAGGAATCCGTAATTTGCTTTCTAATAATCATGATCTTTTCCTCAAAGAAGTTCATGAATTTATTACTGCTGAAGTGAAAGCCATCCTTACTTGGGGAATGCTGCTTTTTAGTTAGCTTTGCGACACTATCAAAAATAAATTTCGGATTGTTCTTATTTTCCTCAATTAAGTTGGAAAAATAGGATGATCGAGCAGCAGTAAGGGCTCTTCGATACTGCACGGTACTGTCTTTCCAAGCTAGTCAGAAGACTTCCAGTTTGGTGTGGCACCATTTCCGTTCCAATTTTCTGGAAGCTTGCTTCAGAGCTCGGGTATTTTCTGTATACCAGGGAGCTAGTTTCTTATAAAATCAAATCAAATGTATTTATATAGCCCTTCGTACATCAGCTGATATCTCAAAGTGCTGTACAGAAACCCAATCTAAAACCCCAAACAGCAAGCAATGCAGGTGTAGAAGCACGGTGGCTAGGAAAAACTCCCTAGAGAGGCCAGAACCTAGGAAGAAACCTAGAGAGGAACCAGGCTATGTGGGGTGGCCAGTCCTCTTCTGGCTGTGCCGGGTGGAGATTATAAAAGAACATGGCCAAGATGTTCAAATGTTCATAAATGACCAGCATGGTCGAATAATAAGGCAGAACAGTTGAAACTGGAGCAGCAGCACGGCCAGGTGGACTGGGGACAGCAAGGAGTCATCATGTCAGGTAGTCCTGGGGCATGGTCCTAGGGCTCAGGTCCTCCGAGAGAGAGAAAGAAAGAGAGAAAGAGAGAATTAGAGAAAGCACACTTAAATTCACACAGGACACCGAATAGGACAGGAGAAGTACTCCAGATATAACAAACTGACCCTAGCCCCCCGACACATAAACTACTGCAGCATAAATACTGGAGGTTGAGACGGGAGGGGTCAGGAGGGGTCAGGAGGGGTTATGAGAAATGTTTTTAGTTTTTAGGGGTGCAACTGCATCTAGGGTATTGCGCAAGGTTAAATTGAGTTCCTCAGTTAGGTGGTTAACCTCTTGAAACGAGCAATCCTGTGTCCGGGATCGTAATTATAGCCTCAAGCTCATTACCATAACGCAATGTTAACTATTCATGAAAATTGCAAATGAAATGAAATAAATATATTGGCTCTCAAGCTTAGCCTTTTGTTAACAACACTGTCATCTCAGATGTTCAAAATATGCTTTTCAACCATAGCAAAACAAGCATTTGTGTAAGAGTATTGATAGCTAGCATAGCATTAAGCCTAGCATTCAGCAGGCAACATTTTCACAAAAACAAGAAAAGCATTCAAATAAAATCATTTACCTTTGAAGAACTTCGGATGTTTTCAATGAGGAGACTCTCAGTTAGATAGCAAATGTTCAATTTTTCCCAAAAATTATTTGTGTAGGAGAAATCGCTCCGTTTTGTTCATCACGTTTGGCTAAGAAAAAAAAACGTATCTGGGAGTGTAATTATAGCCTCAAGCTCATTACCATAACGCAACGTTAACTATTCATGAAAATCGCAAATGAAATGAAATAAATATATTGGCTCTCAAGCTTAGCCTTTTGTTAACAACACTGTCATCTCAGATTTTCAAAATATGCTTTTCAACCATAGCAAAACAAGCATTTGTGTAAGAGTATTGATAGCTAGCATAGCATTAAGCCTAGCATTCAGCCTAGCATTCAGCAGGCAACATTTTCACAAAAACAAGAAAAGCATTCAAATAAAATCCTTTACCTTTGAAGAACTTCGGATGTTTTCAATGAGGAGACTCTCAGTTAGATAGCAAATGTTCAGTTTTTCCCAAAATAATATTTGTGTAGGAGAAATCGCTCCGTTTTGTTCATCACGTTTGGCTAAGAAAAAACCCAGAAAATTCAGTCATCAAAACGCCAAACTTTTTTCCAAATTAACTCCATAATATCGACAGAAACATGGCAAACGTTGTTTAGAATCAATCCTCAAGGTGTTTTTCACATATCTATTCGATGATATATCATTCGTGGAAGTTTGGTTTCTCCTCTGAATCACATGGAAAAATACATGCAGCTGGAGATTACGCACCAATTTCGACGGAGGACACCAGGCGGACACCTGGTAAATGTAGTCTCTTATGGTCAATCTTCCAATGATATGCCTATAAATACGTCACAATGCTGCAGACACCTTGGGGAAACGACAGAAAGTGTAGGCTCGTTCCTGGCGCATTCACAGCCATATAAGGAGACATTGGAACACAGCGCCTCAAAAATCTGTCTCACTTCCTGTTTGAAGTTTCATCTTGGTTTTGCCTGTAGCATTAGTTCTGTGGCACTCACAGACAATATCTTTGCAGTTTTGGAAACGTCAGAGTGTTTTCTTTCCAAAGCTGTCAATTATATGCATAGTCGAGCATCTTTTCGTGACAACATATCTTATTTAAAACGGGAACGTTTTTTAATCCATAAATTAAAAGAGTGCCCCCTATATCCAAGAAGTTAACTGATTTTTGTCCTCTGACGTCCTTGGGTAGGCAGAGGGAGTCTTTGTGGAATCTTCAAGGAATCAAGGAATCTTTGTGTTGTCTGTGAATTTATAGCATGACTTTTGATGCCCCTTGGTTGGGGTCTGAGCAGATTATTTGTTGCAATTGCAAACGTAATAAAATGGTGGTCCGATAGTCCAGGATTATGAGGAAAAAACATTAAGATCCACAACATTTATTCCACGGGACAAAACTAGGTCCAGAGTATGACTGTGACAGTGAGTAGGTCCAGAGACATGTTGGACAAAATCCACTGAGTCGATGAGAGCACCCCTCCAGCTAGGATGGAGTCCGTCACTCCTAAGCAGGCCAGGCTTGGTCCTGTTTGTGGGTGAGTCCCAGAAAGAGGGCCAATTATCTACAAATTCTATCTTTTGGGAGGGGCAGAAAACAGTTTTCAACCAGCGATTGAGTTGTGAGACTCTGCTGTAGAGCTCATCACTCCCCCTAACTGGGAGGGGGCCAGAGACAATTACTTGATGCCGACACATCTTTCTAGCTGATTTACACGCTGAAGCTATGTTGCACTTGGTGACCTCTGACTGTTTCATCCTAACATCGTTGGTTCTGATGTGGATAACAATATCGCTATACTCTCTACACTCGCCAGTTTTAGCTTTAGCCAGTACCATCTTCAGATTAGCCTTAACGTCGGTAGCCCTGCCCCCTGGTAAACAGTGTATGATCGCTGGATGATTCGTTTTAAGTCTAATACTGCGGGTAATGGTGTGCAATAAAAGCTTTTCCAAGAAATGTTCCTTTTTGAAATATTTATCTAAAGGTATTATTGTCTGTAAAGGGCAATTACTTTGTTCTATTATTTATTTGCTCAGTGGATGCTTTTATCTAGAACAACTGAGAATGTGTACAGTCAAATACAACAGGATCCATTTGCAACTCCTGGAATTGTCTCCTGCTATTAGCATAGCTAGCTAGAACTGGTAAAACTGTTAGGATTGGGTGTATTCATCTGCAGGTTGAAGATTTCATAGTTTTCCCATACTGTATGAACTGAGATACCGGAGAAAGGCTACAGAGTCACTGATTCAGGTGTCACAGATTGGTGATATTCCTATTACTCTTGTCTTGGTTGACATTCCCATAGCTCTTGTCTTGCTTTAGATTCTTATAGCTCTTATCTTGGTTAATATTCCCATAGCTCTTGTCTTGGTTGATATTCCTATAGCTCTTGTCTTGGTCCTGGTAGTACCCGCTGTTCACTGGAGGCTGTGTGTAGAGATACAATATATTCCTCTGCTGACATCTCCCAAACTGAAATCAAAGGGTGAAAGGCCAGTGTATTAACCTATTGAACTGCCCCTGTCCCCCTGACACCCTCCCCCCTACATTATTGATGAGTACAATATTCTCTTTCCCATGTCGTACAGCTCAGAGCCGAACATATTCAAATGGAGCTTTGCTGGTGTTCCACAAAGTCCTGACTCCTAACCTTTTGCGAGTAGTAGAAATGCTCTTCTCTCTAATCTGTGTGTGTGTGTGTGTGTGTGTGTGTGTGTGTGTGTGTGTGCGTGTGTGAGTGTGTGTGTTTGTGTGTGTGCTGAGGTCCTATTCAGGCAAAGCCCTCACAAAGACTTTGAATATAATCTTGTCTGGTCTGCAGCCCTGGAAGCAATTTTCTGCTGCTTTTCGACTGCTGTCTTGGAAATTGCCAACCAAGGCTTTTTGGCTGCAATGTAAATCCCTGGCATACATGGGTTTGGCCGTCCAAATTAGATTATGTTCTGCTCCCAGTCACTGGCCATAGCCAGCAAGTGCCATTGTTGAGTATTGCTTACATTAATGCTTTGTCCAATTGTTCACATCTGTCAAAGGAATAAAAATAGTCTATGACTCTGAAAGAGGTTGTGGATGTGTGTGGGCGTCTGTCCCAGGCCAGGACTGAAACAATGCCACCCGCTCTTTCTCTCTTTCTGTCTCTCTGTCTGTCTCACCTCTCTCCAGAAAGACATCAAGGCCGCATCCCGGTTTGGCTGTTGGCTGAGGTAGTTCCCTTATTTTCTGTAGTTGCGGTGTAAAATGGGGAATTGCCAATGCACTGCAGCCGCTCTAAAATGTTACTGGCCCCAGAGCTCTAGACCTGCAGAGAGAGCCACGCTCACTGTCGGCCGGGCCTCTGAGAGAACACGCCATAATGGGCCTGTTGTGCTCTGCTTCAGCATTGTTACAGTGGGCACATAACGGCTCCTGTGTCTGCCAGGTCACTCAGTTCACTCTCCATATTGTTGTGGTTATGGTAGTATTGTGTTATTGTAAGCAGAGGGTTTGATAAGGCAGAGATGTGAGCCCAACTTAACGGTCCCCGGAGGAGCCAGTGAACAGTTCAGGGTCATTGAGAGCTGGAAACCCGTAAAAATACAACAGCAAATGATCTCAACCCAGTGTGGAATAAAAAACCACAGGAGAGCTCTGTCAGAAAGGCCTTTACAGCACAGAGCAGAGATGGCAATGCATAAAATGCACCATTTGGAAATTAAGTTGAAAGGTCAGGTTTTGTGTGGCTGACTTGGTTCTCCTTCCAGAGAAAAAGAGAAGAACATCTCAGCCTGGTGTATGATAGTATATTCTGTCATTAAAAACAAACCAAAAACTCTATCTGGCGTCCAGCCCGGATTAGGGGTAGCAGTTAGCAGTTCAGCTCCATAATTGAACTAAGATGCTACTCTGTGCTGCTCTCTTAATGAGGTGGTAGCCTGGTGCTGTCAGTAGAGGCTGGAGGACACAGAGGACTGGATGTCTAGGGCAGTGGTCCATCTATGGCCTGAGTGATCCTGTGCCTGCCTTGGGGGATGAGGCCTGTGGAGCTCCAGCAGTGCAGGGCTGAGGCCCAGGGAGCAGGGGAAAAGAGAGGCTGCATGAAAGAAACCCTTGGCTTACCACACCACTGGATGGGCTGAAGACGTAAATGGTTTAAAACTACCAACTACTGGAGAGCTGCAACATTATAAATAACATTGCAATTGGTTACAACTGAAATACAAAACAGATTGGGATGAGAAAACAGGATGTAAAGACCACTTTGTCTCCATCTTAGTCAGGGCAGGGCGCAAATTGCAGAGGTTTAGGCCCTCAAGGTCTCCACTCTGGGTCATATGTGACCTTTGTGATGAGTGACAGCTGATACACAAAGCCTGCTATTGTGCTCAGATCAGAGAGCTGTGTGCTTCACCTCCCCATAGACCAGGTGTTTGAGCTGCAGCATATGCTGCGAGGCCCGCTTTCACAGACATGACAATAACAGTTATTCAACAGAATATTATGGCCTTTGTCAGTTGTCTTTTTTTATCAAGGTATTAGCCCTATGCACCTGGGAAACCGAAAAAAGGAAATGACCAAACTCCAAGGTTTACGCACCTGTCCTGCTTGATTTTCGTCAAGTGAAGCTTTTCAGTATCTTACAGAAGCAGTCCCTTTAACAGAAGAATAGTGGAGGACTTCTCTACTTTTTTTCACTTAAATCTAGACAATGTTTTCAGCTGTCCTTAATACCGGACCTTAAACAGGCTCTACCAATCCTTATTATCTTACAGTTGTATGGAGCAGACAATCCAAGGCCATATGGTGGTGGCCAGGCTATTTATAAAGGAGAGGGGCAGGAGTGGAGCGTCAGTGTGGTGCGTAAATATAGGGTAGACACAGGCACAATGCACAGGGCCTCCTGCCTCTCTCTGCCTCTTCTTCTGCTTTCTTTACCACTGCCACTAGCTGCCTCTGCCAGGGCTGCCCAGGCCCAGGATACGCCCTGTGGCTGTGGGCAGAGAAGCGGGCCTCCTGCACATGTTCTGTGGCCAGGCAGATTAAAGCCCTCTTCACAGTGCTGACATGGGCCTTCTCGGGTTCCACACTTCTCCAATGCTAAGCTATGAAGTTCCACTGACTCTGCCATCCCTAGCCCTGCTCTGTTCTCTACGGCTATGGAATGACTTGACTGGGCAGCCATTTGCTATCGAACAAAATATGTCTGTAACCAAATTTGAGACAAAAAGAGCACTCGGCAGGGCGGAGGAGATTATTGTGGGTGGCTTTTTTTCCACTTGAGTTTGGAGCGCGTCGCTATAATTTGAGATGTGGGATGAAGGCTGCATGCTGAACTCATTTGAGGGAAGGACCGCTCGCTCGCCAGAGGCCATGTTCAGAATGGGAGGGGAACAACTTGTACCATTTTATATTTTGTATTCTCTCTCTCTGCCCCTCTCTCGTGTTCTCTCTTCTTCATTCCCTGCCTCTCCTTCACTTGTGCATTTATTCTGTCAAGTTTTTTAAAAACTCCCTGTATCTCTCTCTCTCTTTCTCTCTTTCTCTCTCTCTCTCTTTCTCTCTCCCTCTCTATTTTTCTCTCTCCCTCTCTCTCCTATCCCAGTTGTCCTATTTTTTTCTCCATTTGCTGAAGCTATGTGCTCTTGCCATCCTCACTACTGTACATTACAAATATCCTGTATAGTGGGCATGCAGCAGGCAGGCGGTGGTGAGCATACTGTACCGTCTCTCTGGACGGACGGAGGGCCATCGTCCCTGGATACCACCGCATGTCCTTCTGTGCCAGAGTGATCAGTAAAAATTTCATGACATCATAAAATAATAAAAATGCCATTAATTTATCACAGCACTTGATGCAGGGGTAGTAAAGTAGCATTAGTTCACTGAATATTTTCAAGCCTTGAAACAAAAAGCCTGATGTTGTGCATATCATTTATCCCCATAATTTTTACTGTAATTCTAATGCATGGACATAAATGATAAAGGTTATAAGCAATACGTATATAAAACATACTGTATAAAATGTAATGGAAATTCATTGTAGCATATTGCACATATTTAGTCTAATGTTCATTAGCATTGCCAACACAGGGAAAGAGAAAGTCATATTTGTACAATGTTTAATAACCTTGTAGTTGACATACAGTACTGTCCAGCTACAGTAGAGTACAGGAGAGTACAGCAGAGTACATAAGAATACAGTAACTCACATTAGACAACACATCCTAAATCAACCTGTTATAGGCCAATGTAACAATGATTGCTGATGTATCATCAGACTGTACAGAGTTCTATTATATTTAACGATGTGGCGGTAATAAGGGTTTAATTCAATAAGCCGACTTGTTCAACACTGGCCCCAGCTGACTGGTGCGGTAGCTGATCTCCCCTCTGTGTGATCACTGGGACTTTGTGGTGGAGAAAGGAGAAGTTTAGCGTTGAGCTAGTTGTTAATGAAAGTCTTTGATGGATGGCTCCTGTTACTCATCCCCGCAGCCCAACATGATGCTTAATGATCATGAGTTTATAAAAGGCCTTGATTGATCAGGAGGGGCCAGTGGAGTGCGGGGGGGGGTAGTAGACGGCTAATTTATTACACAGTTCCCCCAGAATGCTGAGTCCTCCCAGGCCCTCCCAGCAGAGAGGAGAGGACTGTCCATGTAGCATCCCATCCCAGGCCGCCATTGCCCATCTGACTAATCGCACATTCGTCAATTTGTCATCGGGCCGCTAGCCTCTTTCATTAAGTGCAATAATGTGGCTGGGTGATGAATACAGCAGTGTGTGTCGCTTCACACGGAGCGTGGCGCTGGGAAGGCATGGCGCTCTATCTTATCTTTACAAAGCGCCTTCTGCCCAGCGGGGACCAGCGCATATGTCATAATTAGAAAACACTTAAGTTAGCAAAGCCAAGGCAGATAGGCAGCCTCTAATCACAGGCCATAAGCAGGTGGTGGTTAATTGTAGATCAGAATCACTCAGATGTTGATACATAATGATGGCTCCTTGAAGCATGATGGTAAATTGCAGCACTCTCACTGTCTTTCACACACAGAGATACACACAGGGACACACACAGAGAGAGACATACTCTCTCTTTTTGAGGAATAGTTCTTGAATAAATAAAATGCCTCAGGATGATGGGGAAGACTTGAAGTGGAATTCAAATGTCTCAATTTGTCTTCTTGTCATCCTTTTCCGGTCTTACTGGCCAATCAAAGGGAAACTGAAAGAGGAAAAACATTTCAGTAAATTGACAATGGATTATTTTTTTCTCTGAGAAATGAATGAACAACTGTCTGTTTTCTTCTGGAAGTAATGCTTTTGATCAGGATGTTCTATGAAACGAAACCAAACAGCATTGTATTGCAGGTGATGTTCTGTATTAACCTCCAGTGACTGAAGTGTAATGGTACATTATATCTTCTCTGATAGGAGAGAGGTATACAAGCTCCCATGTGGGTGGAAACCAAGAACACAAACAAAAGAGTGAAAGCCCAGAGAACAGTGAAAGATTCATGTGTGTGTTGGTGTTGGTGTCTGTGTGTGTGACAGGGGAGCTGTTAGCATTGTATAGGGAGCCCACCTGAGTGTCTGTACAAACTGCGTGTGATAGGCAACCTCAGAAAAGACACAGGAAGAGGAGGGGTACACATAGTGCACCTTTGGCAAAGATAGAATGCTCACCCTGGGAGTAAAACAAACTCTCTCGGCTGAACCCTGGCAACATGCCTTCTTTTAGTGTCTTCCAGGCGAATCCGAGGGGGAGAGATTATTTGTGTCATGCCGAGTCAAAGTGTCCATCTCCTACTTGAGTCTTTAGAGAGGAAGACAGCCCTGTGCTAATGCCCTGCGCATACACCTTTGAACTAGGTCATTTAACAATGGAGCGAGCAGCAGTCGGCACTCTCCCCCTGCATAATACATTAAGTGTAATGTGCAGCAACTATTCAGAGGGCCCCGAAAGCTGTTATTTTATTCTGTAAATGCACACGGACATGACGTTTAACATTGTCACAGGCGAGCTGAATGAACGGGTTTCATTGTGTGTCAAGTACAACATGATGCCAAGTTTAATCTGAGCATAAAGCGACATGACAAAAGGGAGAACACGGTGTGTTCTATAAAGCATGAGCCCTGAATACGTGATGGCTGCTGAGCTCTGGGCGCTAGCACCAGACAGACAGGGGGATGTACAGCAAAGATTACAGAGGGAAAACCTGAGCGCTGCAAAGAGAGGGCCCCAGTCCCTATTGTGTGCTCGGGATCACAAAGTGTTCCTCTGTAACTCTATTTACAGCACCCCTGGCTCCTACTGTCTCTACCTCCCTCCCTCCTGTCAGACATTATAGCATCTGCTGAATGCAGGCAGGGATGATACAGGCAAGCTCAATCCACTTCCATCATGTCAAAGGAGCGCCTCTACAATAGAGCTAGCAGTTATTTCAAAGAGATACTGTGTTTCAGAAATGACTCATTCAGTTATTCTATTGATCAGCTATTCTCTTGATATGGAAAGAGATGTACTGTATATGCAGCAGTTTGTTCAGATTCCTGATTGTCTCTCTCTCTCTTTCCTCTCTGTTTCTGTGTACTGTAGGAGCGGGCACACTTTGAGAGCCTTGGTCACCATCTTAGCAAACTGGGAGAGGATGGCAAAATTGGCCACAGAGTCATCGACCTCACCAGGCCAGAGGATCTGGATGGTAAGTACAGACTTCTCACCTATAGTTTTCCCTTCTCCCATGCCGAAAAGCCATCCAGTCAGTTCTATGTAACAGTGAATTCTTCAGACTGCTGCCTGCATTCCCCCCTGTGCACAGTGTGTTCCTATAGTGGACCAGAGAGAGGTGAGGACTGCCAGAGCAGTAGACCAGGGGGAGCTGGGTTGGGGGGATAGTGGTGTTTGAAGGCGCCCACTGCTCCCTGGTTTTCACAGGTAGGTGAGGGAAGGACAGGGTGCCTGAGGACAAAGCTGGCCCTTCTCCAGGCCTGGCCCCGGCAGCCGCTGCGCTTGTTTGAGGTCCTGGGCACAGAGGTGTAAATTCGTGTAGCACCCGTGTGACAAAGCGTCATCTCCCTTTGTGGGCCTGGAGCGTAAACAGTGGCGAGGAATGCCTCGATGCGCCAATGTTTGTCTGACGTAAATATTTGTGTCAGTTTCCATGGCACTTCAGAGCCCCGAGCAGAGGGAAAATGAATCAGGCTCACCTTTAATAGCTGCAACATTCTCAAGATGGAGGGAGAGATATTTCTCAGGACAATACAAGAGCACTCGCCTCTTTAAGATCCCTTCTAAACGCCCTTTTAAAACATTTCCCACCAATTTCCCCATTTCCCAACATTCCCAACAAAATAATTACAACACACAACGTTTCACAAATTGTATGGTCTACCTCACATAAACCTGCTTGTTGACAAAGTCAAAGAACTGAAACATGAATGATTTATCTTGTCTGCTTTCACATCACACCCATAAATTCAGGATTAGAGGTGCAGTTAGTGGCCATAGAGGGATAGTTCCCACGTCGTCAACCGCAGCAGACTATCCCACCCCACTGGCCCTCAGGGCAGATGTTCTCTAGGTCCCCAGCCTCTCCCAGTTAACCCAGTGGGAACCTTTCTTCTGCGGCTACTGTGGAGTCAGGACAGGAGCAAGACGCGCACCAGCCCCTGTCGTCAGGGATCAGTTGTGCCCTTTTATGTCCTGTGCAGGGCAGAGGGAAAGGCTAGCGCCAGATGCCTCTGGGAAGTGAGTTCGCAGCGGGCTGTGGATTAGGAGGAGGCAGGGAGGAAAGGAGAGGCAGGGCCCACGGAGGTCCTCTTCCCAGGGGGAGAGAGAGAGTGGTGGCTAGAAGCCAGAGACATGCACATAGCTCACCAACACAGTCACCATTTCATCTATCTCCACAAATATATCTGTCTGTTTCAACAGCACCACCAGATGAATGATGTGAACAGGGTTTTAACATGATGCCCATCACATTAAAGCATCTTTTTATAACCGCAATCGGTTTACTTTGGAGAACAAGATCTGTGTTAACTTTTGAGGTTCTTATTTGGAGGCATTACGTTGAGCAAATCTAAGAAAAAAGATGTTTACTATGAGAATGGATAGGATATAACAATTATAATAAGATTATTATTGTTATTTACTTTAATTATTTGCCATTTCCAAATAATTCATAGCTGTCAACAGCATTTTCAACCGCTTACCCGGTTGAGTGATTCCTTGAGGGAGAGCCAGGTACCACATGTAAATATGGTTCATTATTTTAAAGCAGGGACTTTTTGTCCTGCAACACGGTATTCCACAGCAGCACAGAGTGTACTGCAGACACCTTTCTGCTCCCCAACATGAGGAAAACTACTGCTAGTGTCTGAATATACCTGAACAGGCTGTAGCTGCTACCTAGTGACTGTAGGTCTGACAGGTCAGGGGTCAATTTCCCTGCAGAGGAGAAACACTGTTATTCAGAAGACCACTGTACAGCAGGCCTCGCTGCAGTTCACAGAAAGCTTTATGATGCTTAAACTAATATTTGCAAAGCATGCAGCAACCAAATTAACAGCTGCCAAAGTTCTAACGGGGGCCATTGGAAAATAGTGGCGTGGTATGGGAATAGATAGAATTTACTTCATTTTGGAAAGCCACGAGCCACATGCATCAGCTCACCGCAAAGTCATTAGGTATTTTTAAGCTCAGATGAAAAACATGAACAAATACCACAAAAGGCCTCAACCCAGCCTCTTTGTTCATTCACATATGGCTTGGAAGAAGTAGAATGACACGCGGGTTGTGTGTTTGTCTAACGTGCCGCCGCCAGAGAGGGTCCTGGGAGAACAAAGGGGGCGTTGAGAGATGCAGGGAGGCAAGAAACAGAGTTCATCTGAACGCACAGCACAATATCAGCCAAGGAGAAATAAGCAAGGCAGCTTGGCTAAGTGGAAATAGGCTAATAGGCTTCGTATGGGGTAGGAGGAACAGTAGTGTTGTACTTTTGTTGTACAGTAACAGACAGTGATGTTGTGTTTATTTGCCTTGGTAGCTCAGAGCTGTTGTTCAGTTTATTATCAGATGATTGTTTTGAGAGGTTAATGTTGTGTTTTTCCTTCCTAACCAGAGGTTCATGTTGTTGTTTTCCTTCCTAACCAGAGGTTAATGTTGTTGTTTTCCTTCCTAACCAGAGGTTCATGTTTTTGTTTTCCTTCCTAACCAGAGGTTCATGTTGTTGTTTTCCTTCCTAACCAGAGGTTAATGTTGTTGTTTTCCTTCCTAACCAGAGGTTCATGTTGTTGTTTTCCTTCCTAACCAGAGGTTAATGTTGTTGTTTTCCTTCCTAACCAGAGGTTCATGTTGTTGTTTTCCTTCCTAACCAGAGGTTAATGTTGTTGTTTTCCTTCCTAACCAGAGGTTCATGTTGTTGTTTTCCTTCCTAACCAGAGGTTAATGTTGTTGTTTTCCTTCCTAACCAGAGGTTAATGTTGTTGTTTTCCTTCCTAACCAGAGGTTAATGTTGTTGTTTTCCTTCCTAACCAGAGGTTAATGTTGTTGTTTTCCTTCCTAACCAGAGGTTAATGTTGTTGTTTTCCTTCCTAACCAGAGGTTAATGTTGTTGTTTTCCTTCCTAACCAGAGGTTCATGGGAATTATAGGCTGACTTGTATTGCCTTGAAGAGCCCCATAGGAGGCTATGTGTTCGACCTCAAACTAGGTGGTTTAGACATGAGACCATATCAGTTACAACTGTAATATATTAGATCAATTAGGGTGTCCCTTTTTGAAGTTGGTTGATTCCCAAAACAATGAATTCAAATGGTTTTTGATGAAGGGATAAAACATTACATTTGCAAACGTTTACTTGACAATTCAGACTATTCCCTTTATACAGTTCACGTTTGATTAACAATAGTTCTGTTTTAATCATATAGGACTATCCTTGGAGACTAGTGTGCGTGTGCCTGTGTGCCTGTGTGCCTGTGTGTGTCATTCCCATAGTCTGTTAGGACGGGGAGTTGGTTTTGCATGTTGTTGAGAGCCCAGAGACTGCATGTCAGCCCAGGTTGCCCAGGTTTTATTGATTCATTCTGGAATAGTGAGATGTGAACAGGAATGCACCTTGCCCCACTTTAAGGCTGATGGCATGCAAGAGGAGATGGAGGAGACAAAAGTAAGAGCTATTCTGTGGCATGCAAGTGCTAACATGTCAGCTGTTAGTTCCTTTACACACACATAGAAATGGAAGAATTCAAAGCATCTGACTGGCATGTTATTGTTTAATTAGAGGACTATGAACCACGGCTTGAATAGAGGCACTGAGCACTACATGTGTCATATCTGTCCATACACTGCATGTGTCATATCTGTCCATACACTGCATGTGTCATATCTGTCCATACACTGCATGTGTCATATCTGTCCATACACTGCATGTGTCATATCTGTCCATACACTGCATGTGTCATATCTGTCCATACACTGCATGTGTCATATCTGTCCATACACTGCATGTGTCATATCTGTCCATACACTGCATGTGTCATATCTGTCCATACACTGCATGTGTCATATCTGTCCATACACTGCATGTGTCATATCTGTCCATACACTGCATGTGTCATATCTGTCCATACACTGCATGTGTCATATCTGTCCATACACTGCATGTGTCATATCTGTCCATACACTGCATGTTTCATATCTGTCCATACACTGCATGTGTCATATCTGTCCATACACTGCATGTGTCATATCTGTCCATACACTGCATCTGTCATATCTGTCCATACACTGCATGTTTCATATCTGTCCATACACTGCATGTGGGCTGATCCCCTCCCTTGGAGGGAGAGGCCCTATTGTCATCAGTAAATACCTTTAGTGAGAGGTGTTTGATTTGATCCCACTGGGCGGGGAGCAGGGAGGGCTTGGCAGGTTGGAGTGATTGTTGCCTGCTCACTGAGGCAGACCCTCCTGAGCAGATTCCGGGGTGACAGTCGGCACAGGGTCCAGTGTGAACCTGCAGCACACAAGGTGTCATAGGCTGCTGGGCTTCACTACACTCTCTCCATGTTTTGCCTCTTTCTCTCTTCCCCTCTCTCCTTCTCACCTACTCTCTCTCTCTGTCTCTATCCCCCTCTTCTTCTCTCTCTCTCCCTCGCCCTCTCTGTCCTTCTCTCTCCCTACCCCCTTCTCTCTCTCTCTCTCTCTCTCTCTCTCTCTCTCTCTCTCTCTGTCCCTCTCTCTCCCTACCCCCTCTCTCTCTCCCTTGCTCTCTCTGTCCCTCTCTCTCCCTACCCCCTTCTCTCTCTCCTTCTCTCCTCCCTCTCTGTCGCCCTCTCTCTGCCTCTATCCCCTTCCTCTCTCCTTCCTTCTCTCTCTCTATCTCTCTCTCTTTCTCTATCCCTATCCCTCTCTCTCTCTCCCTCTCTCTCTATCCCCCTCCTTCTCTCCATCCCTCTCTATCTCTCTCTCTCTCTCTCTCATGCTGCTCATCTTCAGTGTCTGTGGGAGAGACAAATTAAAAGCAGATTCTCATATCACTCCGTCACATTGAGCTGCAGGCCTCATGAATCACAATCAATTCGATTAAGCAGCCTTCCCCTGTTCCCCCTCGCCCCCCTTCCCAGCCCCAACCCTGGGGCCTGCCCTGTCACTGCTAAACATCTGTATTTATTTACACAATCACACACCTAACTAACTGCTTCCCCAACGTGCCGCTCCCCACAAAAAAATCAATTAATGCTTGTTTGTAAATGTCAGAACAGTGTTGGGTGTTTTATTGGAGAGAAAACAGCATTGTTGTAAATTGTATGTTACCGTTGTGGGGTGATGCTTGGTGAGCTTTAGGCCCTGCTGCTGCTGCCAGCTCCCTCAGTGGCTGCTGCTGCTTCTGATTAGGACACATCATGATAACCCTGCAGGGCCAATGAGGGGGGGCAGGGACCTCCCATGTGACCATACACAAGCACTGTGGCAGGGATGGATGCGGTCCTTTGTCCCAATGGATTGGTAGCATCTTGCAGCTCTTAGCAACCTCCTTCTAGCCCAGGGTCAGGCTCATTTCTGCTCTCAGCTCCAAGTCCCAACACTGACAGACAGAGACCTCAGCCCTGAGTCTGGTTCTGAATCTGGGTCTGCTTAGCCCGTCAACACTCCGTTCCACACTCACACAAAGCCACCGGGATGTTATAATACTGTTTAGAGGAGCCATAGATTTCCCTTTCATGGCCTGCTAGTGCAGATACGAACTGGAGAAGAAGTGCTCCTCCTCGTCTTCCGCCTGGCGAACCAGAACCCAGGGCTTCACGGGCCTCATCTCTAATGAACTGATTGAAGTGGTTTGTTTCCTGGCGCTAGTGTCAGGGTGGCGGGCCGTGTTGTGTCCCCCTCCTCGTAAGAGGCTCACCTCTGCCCGTATGCATGCATGCCAGTATATAAATTGCTGAATCAGTGTCAGTGGCAGAGTAATGGCACGGGGGGCATCGTAAATTAGAGCGAGCGATCCCGGGGCGCAGACACTGGCTGTCGTGTCTGAGTGAGCACTACGCTCCTGCCCTAATGAATACCTTCATCTGGCCCGGCAGTCAGCAGATTGGCCTACGTTGATGGATACTGTCAGCCCCACGCCACACCACATTTCATTGCACAATAAACATGGCTGTCAAAACCAAACAAAGTGAAATCAATTCATCCTGTACAGTGAGTGCGTGCTAAATGAAATGAATGTACTGTGGGGACGGTGGCAGCAGAGGTAGTGTATTATTCCTGAATCTTGACGGCGTAAAGCAGGGAGGTAAAGACATACAGTGGGGCAAAAAAGTATTTAGTCAGCCACCAATTGTGCAAGTTCTCCCACTTAAAAAGATGAGAGAGCCCTGTAATTTTCATCATAGGTACACTTCAACTATGACAGACAAAATGAGAAAAAATTATCCAGAAAATCACATTGTAAGAATTTTAATGAATTTATTTGCAAATTATGGTGGAAAATAAGTATTTGGTCACCTACAAACAAGCAAGATTTCTGGCTGTCACAGACCTGTAACTTCTTCTTTAAGAGGCTCCTCTGTCCTCCACTCGTTACCTGTATTAATTGCACCTGTTTGAACTTATCAGTATAAAAGACACCTGTCCACAACCTCAAAGTCACACTCCAAACTCCACTATGGCCAAGACCAAAGAGCTGTCAAAGGACACCAGAAACAAAATTGTAGACCTGCACCAGGCTGGGAAGACTGAATCTGCAATAGGTAAGCAGCTTGGTTTGAAGAAATCAACTGTGGGAGAAATTATTAGGAAATGGAAGACATACAAAGATTGGGAGAATGTCATATGGTCAGATTAAACCAAAATATAACTTTTTGGTAAAAACTCAACTTGTCGTGTTTGGAGGACAAAGAATGCTGAATTGCATCCAAAGAACACCATACCTACTGTGAAGCATGGGGGTGGAAACATCATGCTTTGGGGCTGTTTTTCTGCAAGGGGACCAGGACTTCTGATCCATGTAAAGGAAAGAATGAATGGGGCCATGTATTGTGAGATTTTGAGTGAAAACCTCCTTCCATCAGCAAGGGCATTGAAGATGAAACGTGGCTGGGTCTTTCAGCATGACAATGATCCCAAACACACCGCCAGGGCAACGAAGGAGTGGCTTCGTAAGAAGCATTTCAAGGTCCTGGAGTATTTCAAGGTCCTAGAAAAACTTTGGGGAGAGTTGAAAGTCTGTGTTGCCCAGCAACAGCCCAGCAACAGCACTGCTCTAGAGGAGATCTGCATGGAGGAATGGGCCAAAATACCAGCAACAGTGAGTGAAAACCTTGTGAAGACTTGCAGAAAACGTTTGACCTTTGTCATTGCTAACAAAGGGTATATAACAAAGTATTGAGATAAACTTTTGTTATTGACCAAATACTTATTTTCCACCATAATTTGCAAATAAATTCATTAAAAATCCTACAATGTGATTTTCTGGATTTTTTTTCTTCTCATTTTGTCTGTCATAGTTGAAGTGTACCTATGATGAAAATGACTGGCCTCTCTCATATTTTTAAGTGGGAGAACTTGCACAATTGGTGGCTGACTAAATACTTTTTTGCCCCACTGTATATACTTTTCTCAACCAGGCACGTGTACAGGTATGTGTGTGTTAAAGGGGATACTTCGAGATTTTTTTACAATGATGCCTTTTATCTACTTCCCCAGAGTCAGATGGACTAGTGGATACCATTTGTATGTCTCTGTGTTCAGTAGGAAGGAAGTTAAAGGTAGTTTCGCGAGCCAATGCTAACTAGCGTTAGCTAGCAGATACCCATGGACATCCAGTCATTACGTTAGCAATTGTGCTAGCGCTAGTTAGCAACTTCCTTCAAACTGCACCCAGAGACATAAAAAGGGCATCCACAAGTTCATCTGACTCTGGGGAAGTAGATAAGGGGCATTGCCAAAATCCTGAAGTATTCCTTTAAGGAGAGATAGTAGGTGTGAGAGGGTTTTTTGTCTTGTGTGTCTGTTGAGAAATAGGCTTTTTACCTGAAGTTGGAGAAGAAAGGCTGGGCTCTAGAAGAGCTTGTTGACCGGGGTCTCTCCCCAGGGCTCTGAAGGAGGATGATCATATGAACAGTATGGTGCAGGCCAGTCTGAGCCAGTCTATATCCATCAATGCACAGTGCAGAGTAGGCAGATGAGAGTGGGTCTGACCGTCAGATGCCTGATATGACTGTGGCTCTGAGAATGTTGCCTGGCGGAGGCTAAATGACAAGAGCTGAGTCCCCAGGGCTCTGGCTGATGTACCGTGGCGGTGTGAAGAGGCAAATTGCACTGGCCTCCCAGATAAAGGGAAGCCTTTCTGGATCATAAATGTGTCGGTATGACTGTTAAACATGAGCTGGTGTAAATGGACTTGGAGGCCCTATATGGAGGCACAGCCCAGCGGGGGCCTGGGAGAATAAGGCCTCCTGCTGGACGTTCGGACCCCAGCCTAAGTCCTCCCTGAGTCCCAGCCAAGCCTCAGCCGAGTCCCAGGCCTCGCTCCTAGAGATCAGGCCTACCACCACAGGACCTCCATCCCCTTATCAGTCTGGACATGGCTGTTCACCCCAGCCCAGCAGGATGTGTGTGTGTGTGTGTGTGTGTGTGTGTGTGTGTGTGTGTGTGTGTGTGTGTGTGTGTGTGTGTGTGTGTGTGTGTGTGTGTGTGTGTGTGTGTGTGTGTGTGTGTGTGTGTGTGTGTGTGTGTGTGTGTGTTGTGTGTGTGCATGTGTGTGTGCGTGTGTGTGTGTGCGTGTGTGTGTGTGCGCGTGTGTGTTGTCTCTCACCTGCTGTTTCCTTAAACAGTCTCCTATAGTTGGTTAAAGCTCTATCTAAAGTTGAGCCAGTCCTCTTCTCTCTGTGTCTTACTTCTGGGCGTATCTCTGTACTGTGCTGAACATTGCCAGTGAATGAGTCTGTGGATAGTGAATTAATCACAGAGAAGCGCTACACTCCATTACTCATTAACAGTTGGATTTTGTTGATCAACTGAAATAATACTAGAAATCAAAGTGCAGGTAACGTGTGCCAAGATGGAGGGCTAGTAGAAGATCCTAATGAGAACACTTCACATGTGGATGATGAAATATGCATGAGTCATCCTAAGCTTTCCTTTCCAGATTTTGGATCATTAAAGATGGATGGTAGCATATGGAAAGCTTTTTTTGTCTTATTTTTCAAGTCTTGTTTATCAACATGTTTTTGTTTGTTTAAATATTCATACGGCTTTTATTTAATTCTTTCACATCTTACATATAAAAGGAAGCAAATGGGAGGGGGCTTAAGAAGAAGAATGTTATATTAAGCACTTGGCAGAGTCTCTTCCCTCCTTGATTGTATTTTTCTTAGAAGGACTGCCTCACGCTCCATATTTGTTATTTAACTTGGCATTCGTGCTTGTTTTAAAGAAACTTCTGGAACTTCAGTTTGAAACGTATGGGGCTGAATATAGAAGTGTGAATGCTTGTCGAGCCCCAGACAAAATATTTAACAGGCATTTAAGTCATGGTTCTCTTCTTTTGGGTTTGGATATGTGTTGATCCGTAGGGTGGCTCCCCTGCTCTCACAATGTCCCCTTGTTCTACATTCAAAACATGCTCGTCAAATCCAGTTGTCAGAGCCAGTCTGGTCCAGTGGAAAGGAACCTTGATAACTCAATTTCCTTCACCTTGTAGTGTAGCACCAACCCTACCTCTGGTCTGGTCTCAGTCCAGCACCAACCCTACCTCTGGTCTGGTCTCAGTCCAGCACCAACCCTACCTCTGGTCTGGTCTCAGTCCAGCACCAACCCTACCTCTGGTCTGGTCTCAGTCCAGCACCAACCTTACCCCTGGTCTGGTCTCAGTCCAGCCCCATCACCAACCCTACCCTACCCCTGGTCTGGTCTCAGTCCAGCACCAACACTACCCCTGGTCTGGTCTCAGTCCAGCCCCATCACCAACCCTACCCTACCCCTGGTCTGGTCTCAGTCCAGCACCAACACTACCCCTGGTCTGGTCTCAGTCCAGCCCCATCACCAACCCTACCCTACCCCTGGTCTGGTCTCAGTCCAGCCCCATCACCAACCCTACCCTACCCCTGGTCTGGTCTCAGTCCAGCCCCAGCACCAACCCTACCCCTGGTCTGGTCTCAGTCCAGCCCCATCACCAACCCTACCCTACCCATGGTCTGGTTGGATCCCAGTCCCAGTCTCAGTCCCAGTCTCAGCCCCAGTCTCAGCCCCAGTCTCAGCCCCAGTCTCAGTCTCAGTAGTAGTGATGACAGCCCATTGGGTATGGGGGGTTGAACGTGGCTCGTAGCAGTTGATTAATTGCTCGCCTCGCTCTCTCTTCTCCTTCTTGTTCCTACTCTGGTGTTTCCAGGGTGGAAAGCTCTGAATGGCTCTGGTACCGGAGCAGATAAACCACAACAGTATTATTGTTGGCCTACAGGAGGTGCCAGCACAGCCGAGGCACGGGTCTACAGAGAAGCCCGGGGGAGGAACAGCAACGAGCCCCACATCAAGAGACCCATGAACGCCTTCATGGTGTGGGCCAAAGATGAGCGCCGCAAGATCCTCCAAGCCTTCCCAGACATGCACAACTCCAACATCAGCAAGATCCTGGGTAAGCCTTTCTTCTTTCTCTCTCTCTCTTCCAGCCATACCTCTCTCCTTCATCCAGCATTACAGAGTCTGTTACAGTCTGTTAGCCTTCCTGTGTTAGATTATGTTTTTTTTAAATCAGACCAAGTTGGAAGGAACAGGATCGGATTTGGTCAGAAAGTCAGGAAACTGGCATGAAAAAAAAAGAAAATATATATTTTTTATAGGTTTGTTGAAATTAGCAGTCTTAGGGTTGTCAATGGGAATTTTGTCTCTCCCACAGACGCTGACAAAACAGTTCTTATAGGCTTGATACAATCAGTTTATTATTCAATTATGTTGTAGGCTTTCGTTAAAATTAAATGTTCCCTATTAAGCACAATGAATTGAAACCATAGCAAAAGCCCAAAAGCGTCTTCCCTTTTGAAAAGCCTGGTGTAGTGTAATCCTCCTCAACAGCCCCCCCCCCTCTCTCGCTCTCTCTCTCTCTCTCCCACAAATCTCCCCTCAGCTGGGTATAAACACTAGGCTGTTTGGCTGTTGGCAATAGTGATAAACGTGTAGTGTTTAAACCACTATGTTAACAACAAGAAGAAACAGAACGCCATTCATGAAACAGTGGAACACTGTGGAGGCAAATTGCCTGACGGACAGAATCTAACACGTTACTGTTCGTGATGGGAGACCCAACGGTCTGGCGGTCCAGAGCTGAAATCTACAGTCGTTCATTGATATGTAGAAAATATTTTTCTCCGTATAAAAAAGTCAGGTTTTTCCAACTGCACATTTCATTCAGACAGGGTATAACTTAAAACCTTTATAACAGTTTTAATCTCTTAATGACTTTTATGCTCATTTAGGTGTGTTTAATTAATCTAGTGTGCTCTGTGCCCGCTGAAGCCCACTGTGGTTAATACCTGTCTATGTGGACATAAACATTTGTAGCCCGGTACCAGTGGGAGTGGGGGGTGAGGCGGGGGTGGCGTGTTGTCTGATTCGCCACAGTGGCTCAATCAGCCCTGGCTTACAGATGGATTTACCACCATGTCACTGCCGTCAGTGTTTGTCATGAAAAATGACAGTGGTTAAATGGGTCTCGTCCCCACTGCACTGAGAGTCCATAGATCACAGCCTTTAAAAGTGGCGTCATCCAGGCAGGAGCAGGACACACTAGAGATCAGCTAGAGACTATTTACAGGCCTGGTGTAGTTTGTGTTAACTCAACCACAGCCCAGCCACTGGCTTTATGGGTTTACATGGTTACTACAGAGACCACAAAATAATATACTGTATCCACAATGGAAACTCCTATTTGCATTGATATATCTATTCATTCTTATTAACTAATTATTCCAAAGTCCTTTTTACACCTCTGTAGTGAAAATGTATGTTCAAAGTGTATGTTTTACTGATATCTGTGTGTCTGCTGTGTTACAGGCTCTCGCTGGAAGTCTATGACCAACCAGGAGAAGCAGCCGTTCTATGAGGAGCAGGCCCGTCTCAGTAAGATCCACCTGGAGAAGTACCCCAACTACAAGTACAAGCCCCGGCCCAAGAGGACCTGCATCATCGACGGGAAGAAGCTCCGCATCGGCGAGTACAAGCAGATGATGCGCTCGCGACGGCAAGAGATGAGGCAGTTCTTCACTGTGGGGTAGGTGCACAGTGAAGAACGCCAGGCTTAGAGCACAGGCGCGACACACACACACGTAGACACACAGCTAAATGACTATTCTGAAATCAGTTGGCTTTTTGCCTGAGAACAGACTCTTCACTGTGCTTACACTAAAGATTGTTGTAGTGTGTCTGTAACTTGTCACACTAAGCCCCTGACCTTCGAATCAACCCATTTCATCAACCTGTTAAATCATGTTTGTTATACAGCCCTCAGAATAGATGAATAACGTTTTAACTACTTTCCCTTTTCCGTAAAAAAGAAAACGTGTAGTTTTTTTCTCCACGTGTAGTGATGACGGTGGTGATAGTTCGTCGTACGCAATTTCCAACCGGTTTGCGGAGCATTAATGAAACCCCAAGTCAAACACATTTCCTCATCCACCTTACTGTCAAGTGTTTTTTAATAGTAGTGATTTATCAATTTGAGACAATAGCCGACTGCAATAGCAGAGAAAGAGATGCCGACAGTATTACAGGATATAAAGCATAAGAATAGGTTTACAGAAGCCTGGAGGGCAGCTGTCTGGAGTTTAACTTCCTAATTTACTGCGTGTGGTCAGTAAGAAGAAGGCTTCTCCAGGTGTTCCCTCACCACCCGTAAGCTATACGATCACTGGAGTATCAATCACTGCTAAAACACCAGATGAGAGAGAGAGAGAGCGCACTAACCACCAATCGGCTTTATGTTACCAATAAACTGGGTGCCGTTTCAGAACGACCCAGAACGGTGCTGTCTGGACAACTGTTCTCCCAAATCATTTTCACAGAACCATTGGCTGAGAACACACCTCTGTGGAGAACAGTTAATCCAGCTAGCTCTCTCAGTTTAAGTGCTGAAGTGTCTTTAGGGTTGTCTCGAGCAGCACACACACTGTCAGCATTCTTTCCATTTGCTCATCCCATGTGATTCTAATTGTTTTCCTTTATATATATTTGAAGTAAAGCCTTTTTACTCTTCAAATAACACAGAACTGATATTGTTAAGAGAATTAAGTCTGGATTATAACGATGAAACAGGAACAAACTTGCCTAATAGTCTCTCTCTCTCTCACTGTCCTTCGTTTTCTCCCTATAGGCAACAACCGCAGATCCCCATCAGCACCAGCGCCGGCGTGGTCTACCCTGGGGCCATAACCATGGCAACGACCACACCCTCCCCTCACATGACGTCGGAGTGCTCCAGCGCCTCAGCAAGTCCGGAGCCGGCCATTCCCGTCATCCAGAGCACCTACAACATGAAGATAGAGCCCAGTGCCATGTTAACCAATGTCCCCATCATCAACAGAGAGGTAGATGAGATGGACATGTACGAGGACTTTGACGAGGAGCCCAAATCGGACTACAGCAGTGAGACTGAGACACTGGAGCCCATCGTCAGCGCCAACTGAGGCCTCTCAACACCTGAGCCGGGACATACACACATTCGTACTGGAGAACCATCCCCAGGGCGGAAGACAGACTGAAGGAGGAGAAACAGAAGAACAAAAAAATACAGAACAAAAATAAATGGTTCTGTTGATGCATCATTTAGGAGCCTGCATGCATATGTGGCTCCGTCAGAATCAACAGCTAAAGGTCTTAAATGTTTCTTACAGTGTGTGAAGCAGTTTGGTTTAGTTCATTTTGTTTTTTATTATCTCATCGTTTATTTTTTGTGTTTTCTTCATGGACATATAGACAATTAGGTTATTGCCCATACAACTTTGGATGACAGGACTTGAAATGTAACGTTTGATATGAACCCATAATTCTTACAGTCTTACTTTTTTTCTTATGATATATATATATATATTATTTTTTTTCTCTTCAGTTAAATGCTTTTAATAGATTTCATTACTGTTTTTGATGGGAGTTATATATTCTCACTCAGGTATGCTGTGCCAGCCAACAGCGTGTGAATGTTTTAAATACGAATTTATTTGAAACTATTTAGAAAACAAAATGTTTGGAAATTCCTATTAACTAAAAACAAACAAACAGAACAATTCCACAATTCTGGGACATAATCAGACTCCCATATTATTAATTGTATTAGTATTATCATTATTATAATTATTTTTGGTATTATTAACATACTGTACAATTTTGTGCAGATGTGCCAAACGTTTCAAGGTTTTTATCTCTTAAATAATTTGTTTGAGTCTCGAGGGAGAGACTCGAGTCTCAGACAATCTCTTAATATCTTAGTGTGGCTTCAAAATCCAGTTTCTTTATATACCTTCTATATTGAAACACTCAGGAATCTGGAGACAGTGTGCTGTGTCTAGGGCAGGAACAGGAAGTGATTCAATAGCTTCAGGTGTGGTTGTTCATAATGGCAGCTGTTCTCCATGGAGACCAATGCGGTGACCAACAGGACCTTCTCTCCCTGTCCCTCTCCAGCTCATGTCACCAGCCCAGTCTAACACAGAGCACTATAACACTCCCCTCACACTCTCTGCTCATTCTTCAACTCAGTCTTACCAAGTTCTTAATCAGAGTGATTGTAATCAGGCCAGAATTCCAAGGGGCCAAAGGCATCCAATCTGTGGGATTGGAAAGGCAGCGAAAGGCAGCTTTGGGGGCATTATAATCACAAATTGCTGTTTTACAATGTGTAGCTACAGTACATTTGGTTGAACACTTTAGCCCCTACTGGGGCGGCAAGTTTTAAAGTCTTTGGTCTTAACATTTTTTTTTTTTTTTAAATCTTAAGTATTTTTTCGACATTGTAAATCTTAAATTGACACGGGAAGGTCTTAAAGCAGAGTTAACTACTGCAGCAGTCTTAAGAGAAGAGGCCGTGTGTGAGGGAATAACATCATGCTTTTATTAAAGGAGGGTTACAGACAAGGTATTACATTCTAACGAGTCATATTAAACAAAACAGTATTTCATAAGCCGCACCAGAGCTGTGATGGTGATTCTCTACATTCATGCACTTAGATATTAACACTTACTACTTCATTTTTCAACTGAGTTAATATGTTATATTGAACAAAATGTTTGTTGTTTTATAATGGCCAGTTGCCTATTTTACATAAAGTTAAATGTAAGTATTTTAGAGCAATTGAAATTGCACTTCTGTATTTTATTTACATAAAGACAATGAGTATGAAATATAACACAATCAATCAGCTCTTAATCTTGTGACAATCAGTCACAAACTGAAAGTCCTTTACCTCTTGAATGGTACTTTTACCAGTTGAACAGATCCCAGGTTGTTACCTATGGAGAAACAGCTAGAGATGGCCAGCAGTCAAGGCCTTACTGTCCATAATGTAGCCCTCCTACAGGCCAGAAGGACTAAGTGCCTCCCTCTCTGCCCTGCCCTGTCTCGACCCCTTCCCATGGCAACCCCCACACCCAGGGGGTGCCATCTGGCTCAGAGTGGCAGGCAGCGCTATGCTGGGGAGAGGAGAGAGGGGGAACAATAAGGACGGGGCACGTAGCGCTTATTGTGCTCTCCATCAAAGCACAGACAGTGAGGCCTCCACCCTGGCTCCCGCCCTGGCCCAGCCACTAGGCGCTGGCGAGCAGATGGAACAAGTACATCAAGCTGTGGGGGATTACTAAAATGACTGACGAGTGGGTATCATCTCAAATGCAGCATTATTAATGCATGAGCCCGGCTATTCTCCTCCGTGCCCTTGAACCTGTCCATTTCAGACCAAGCCCAGAGGTTTAAAATGATCTAAATGGCTGGTCACCAGCGCTGGCTGTCTACATGGCCAGGACTCCCTCCTACTGCTGGTCACTGCATTACTCTCCCAGGTCTAATTGATACAGATGGCTCTTTAGTACTTTTAATTTTTCTCGACCCATTCAGAGCTGGCTTTTATTGTGTTGTATCCACGTTTGAAAGCATTTATCTTAAGTCTTAGAAGTTTTTAAGCACCTCATTATTCATTTCCATTTCGGTTTCTTTTTCTTTTTTTGGTTGGTTGGTTTCTTTGTTGCTATTGTTGTTTTAAGGTACAATGCTTTTTTCTAGGATTTCCTCCCAAACACAAACCTAAACGGATTTCCCTCCAGGTCCACATGTCTAGGTTTTTAAGCTGTTACTTCTGTTTTCTGGTTGATTGGTTAATTTGTACGTGATTTGTACATATTTCTATGTCCATGCCTAACCAATTCAGTGGGCTGGTAGTTACAAAAGGACTGTTGATAGGACTGAAACTTGACTGCGCTTGTATAACAAACAAAAAAAACAAAAAAACGATGAACTTATATCTCGCAAGGAGACAATGTTTCATAAGTGTTATAAGCACTGGATATAAATTGTATTTTTATCAATTCTGACTAATGTGAAGCTGTTGTACCAGAAAAAAACCTGAATGAACAAAAGTCCCGATGAGTTGGACTCGTGGGCTCATTCTCACAGTTACCAGATTTGAATCATTTTTCAGTCGTCTTGTTTTGTTTATTTATGCAAAGACATGTGTAGTGAATGAACACTTTGTCTAAGCTCCAGGGCCACCAAGGGGAGAGAGACAGCGCGCGAGAGAGACTGAGCAGTAAACTCAACAGAAGGCTTGCATAGTAACTGGTTAGCTGAGAAACACCGGATTTCAGACACGCATTTTATTGGTCACATATGTTTTGTTTTGTATATTGTATTTGAAGCTATATAGTGAGAATATACATTTTATTGTATTTATTAGCCACTGTTGGCTCTAAAATTGTCAGTAGAACATAATGAAAGGACAATCAGAGAGAAAAAAAATATGTTTAATGAATTGGAGCTTCATTTTTCAATAAATTCACCATTTCATTATAGATTTTATTGTAAATACAACATAGGAAATAGAATTATATTTTTGTTCATAAGTACTTAGTGAAGTATAAGTTATGTATTTGGCTGTTCTTTTTTTCTTCCTTTTTTACATCAGTGTATGTTGATCCATGTTCTTAAAACTGACAGGTCATTGTACGTCATCTAGATTCTGATTATTTCTCCCAGTTGAAGAGAGCAGTATTGGATGGTTGAGAGAGCAGTACTGGATGGTTGAGAGAGCAGTATTGGATGGTTGAGAGAGCAGTACTGGATGGTTGAGAGAGCAGTACTGGACGGTTGAAGAGAGCAGTACTGGACGGTTGAGAGAGCAGTACTGGATGGTTGAAGAGAGCAGTACTGGATGGTTGAGAGAGCAGTACTGGATGGTTGAGAGAGCAGTATTGGATGGTTGAGAGAGCAGTACTGGATGGTTGAGAGAGCAGTATTGGATGGTTGAGAGAGCAGTACTGCAGTACTGGATGGTTGAAGAGCAGTACTGGATGGTTGAGAGAGCAGTACTGGACGGTTGAAGAGAGCAGTACTGGACGGTTGAAGAGAGCAGTATTGGACAGTTGAAGAGAGCAGTACTGGATGGTTGAGAGAGCAGTACTGGACGGTTGAAGAGATCAGTATTGGATGGTTGAGAGAGCAGTACTTGATGGTTGAGAGAGCAGTACTGGGTGGTTGAGAGAGCAGTACTGGACGGTTGAAGAGATCAGTATTGGATGGTTGAAGAGAGCAGTATTGGACAGTTGAAGAGAGCAGTACTGGATGGTTGAGAGAGCAGTACTGGACGGTTGAAGAGATCAGTATTGGATGGTTGAGAGAGCAGTACTTGATGGTTGAGAGAGCAGTACTGGGTGGTTGAGAGAGCAGTACTGGACGGTTGAGAGAGCAGTACTGGATGGTTGAGAGAGCAGTACTGGACGGTTGAAGAGAGCAGTATTGGACGGTTGAAGAGAGCAGTATTGGACGGTTGAAGAGAGCAGTACTGGACGGTTGAAGAGAGCAGTACTGGACGGTTGAAGAGAGCAGTACTGGACGGTTGAGAGAGCAGTACTGGACGGTTGAAGAGAGCAGTATTGGACGGTTGAAGAGAGCAGTATTGGACGGTTGAAGAGAGCAGTATTGGACGGTTGAAGAGAGCAGTATTGGATGGTTGAAGAGAGCAGTACTGGACGGTTGAAGAGAGCAGTACTGGACGGTTGAAGAGAGCAGTACTGGACGGTTGAGAGAGCAGTATTGGACGGTTGAGAGAGCAGTACTGGACGGTTGAGAGAGCAGTATTGGACGGTTGAGAGAGCAGTATTGGACGATTGAGAGAGCAGTACTGGACGGTTGAGAGAGCAGTATTGGACGGTTGAGAGAGCCGTATTGGGCGGTTGAGAGAGCAGTATTGGACGGTTGAGAGAGCAGTATTGGACGGTTGAAGAGAGCAGTATTGGACGGTTGAGAGAGCAGTATTGGACGATTGAGAGAGCAGTATTGGACGGTTGAAGAGAGCCGTATTGGACAGAGCTGTAGCTGAGATAGACAGACAGGCCCCTTCTTGCTAGCGTTTCAATGACCTCCCTCAGACAATTCAAGGAGCCAATCAAAACCCAAGCCGTACTCCGTACTCCCAAGCCTTAGACATTAAGGACAAACATTATTTTTATAAATAACTTCATTTGTATCTAATTACATGCAAAGTCGGTACAAATAAAGTACTCTGTATCTTTCATAAGGACAGTGCTAAAATTCATCTGAACAACAAGCAGTTAAGATGCATATGTTTTTATTATACAACTTGCGTTTGCAATCATGACTCAATCCTAGCGACATACCTTATCACTTGTGTTTTGTGTTTTTCACAGCCCTCAGTGGTTATACTGTTACGTGCCAAATTTGAACGGAGGGGTTGACAGTAGCATAAATGAATAGCTACATTTTAATTGCACATCTGCATGCATTTGTTACATTTAAAATTAGAATGACCCAAGAGGATTTTATTCATTGGCAATTTTACACAAGTTCTTGGGCAGCTGAAATTGAAGGGAGTGTGCAAATATTTATTAGTTGTAACGTGGCACAATGCAGAGCCACTCGTGTGTATTCTAGGCCTATACTCTTTTTGTCCTTTTCTATGTGTTGCTGACCTTTTTGAAGGTAGCCCATCCAGCCATCAGCAAAGTGTAGTCAGGACCTTTTCTATTAATCCATCTGTCTCTCAGCCATGTAAATGCGAACAAAATTCAACAATTGAAGACAAAGCTTGTATGCTGTTTCAATAACTTAACTGTAATTATTTTTTTTTCTGTCATTGAACTTTGTGATGTATATGGTGGGAATGTTCTCTGTGTTAATTTAATTAGCACAATTCACTGACATGCTGGACTGACATGCTAGCTGCTGTTCAGGAGTGTAACATTTGCTGTTGGGGACAACTTATACAGTTGTCAATGGTACTTTGCTTTCTAGATTCATTTTTTGTCTCTCAAGCAACACTGTGTGTGGCTCTTCTGTCGCTGGGGCTGTTGCTGTTTTGAAACCGCTGGCAGACTGATACAGTTTTCTGCGTAGAAATCAATTTCTTGGCAGGTACCTAGGCCCATGGCAGGTATTGTTAAGGGCGTAACTAGAGAAAATTAAATAGTGTCTGTTGCTGCTTTGAAAAAAAGTTTTAATTCTGAAAATGTAAATAGTTTATCATAATATCTTGTACAGTCCAGTGTAAAGTTTTTAATTGAACTTTAAAAAAAGGTTGCCATCACATTTGTGTTCACTTTCTTCTTCATTCAGTACAAAAGGACAGCTACTTGCTGAGGATATTATTGTTCAAATAAAAAAGGAAAAGGTACTAAAATATTTTATTTTGCTTGGCTTCAAAATGTAAACCAGCAAGTCTTTGGTTTCCATGTGCAGTATTGACGTGAGGTAAACTTAAGGTGAAATAATTCTACAGTGGTATGTATTGGAGACCAGTCTCCTCTGTGTTGGTAGTATTAATACACTATATCAAATAAAATACACCAGATGACTGACACATTTGGGTGTATCTAGGCACCTTAGTAATGTGTGCAAATATCTAGGCTGTGTTCCCCACAGGATGCATTCAGGCATATTGTAATGTAACATCATCTTTCTGTATGTACTCAATCCATTGATGTAACAAGGCAGGAGTGGGTTGTTTAACTGCCTGTTTAAGCTCATTTACCTCAAGAGTTTCCTCCTTTTGCGTAAAAGAGTAAGAAATTGTGTGACAAAGTCTCACCATCACTCCCATATTTTGTACTGCTGTTGACACTTACAAATTAAAGAGACATTTTGTTTTAAGATCCAAGTCTCTATTTTGTTGTTGTTGTGCATTGATTGTCCATTGATTTCTCATGATACCTTTCAACATTTTATTTTCTACTGCAGTGTGGGATTGCATTTTTTAAGGACAATTATTTACCTAAGGTGGCCCATAAGTCATAGTTTATCATTAGAATGAGTGCCACAAACTGATTTTCACATTAACTAATGGTAGAGATTACATTACAGTATGGTGTCCATTTTCGGACATCCTCAACCTCATGCCTAAAATATCATATGTTACTCAAACAAAGCAATACATTTATGTTTATTACCTTTCGTCTCAAGACAATGATGTTGTTTTCTGAAACCCTGCAGTATCCCAGCCCTTCCGCCCAATGATAAGACACCATTAGGGAGACAGAGAGAGCATGCAGTAAAGGTGTGTAGAGGACCTGTGACCTATCGCACAGGTAGACATTCAGAGGGCAAGGCCCAGTGTGTGTGCTCCTGCAGCCAGACACAGACAGGTTTATGTGCCAAGCAGGGCCAGAGGAAAGGTCAGGCAGAGAGCGATCAACTCAGACGACGTGTGGTCATTCATCTCCTTGGATCCCTGCCATCCATGGCTCATCATCATCTTGCTAGGCCTAGGGTTGAGGGTAACAAGATGGAGTAATTTTTAGGCAAAGTTTCAGGAAAGAAAAGCCTTTGAGAGGTGTTTGATTCCAAGACAATTAACAACACTGTGGTCTTATATTTATTTTGAGATGACGTTTTTGATATACACTACAGTTGTCATTGTTTCAAGTTGATATACACCTGCAGTCATTTCTCTGCTGCCATAAACAGTCTCTCTTTCCATTCACAAAAAAACTATTTGCAGTTATGGTGAGTGATATATCAGGGCTGTAAATAAAACACATATCCATGGTGTATACGGTTCAGCAGGGAGGAAAGCTGCTTTTCCTTTCTTCAAACTTCTGTTTGCTGGAGTAAAATAATATATAATAAATGTTCTGGAGCAGGAGCCATTTCCAAACATTTTGGAAAACCATTTAAGTGTCTTGTTTTTTTCATCAATCTTTTTTTTGTCTTTTACCAGTGTGCTGCCTGTGAGCTGTCTTCCTGTGAGCTGTCTTCCTGTGAGCTGTCTTCCTGTGAGCTGTCTTCCTGTGAGCTGTCTTCCTTTGAGCTGTCTTCCTGTGAGCTGTCTTCCTTTGAGCTGTCTTCCTGTGAGCTGTCTTCCTGTGAGCTGTCTTCCTGTGAGCTGTCTTCCTGTGAGCTGTCTTCCTGTGAGCTGTCTTCCTGTGAGCTGTCTTCCTGTGAGCTGTCTTCCTGTGAGCTGTCTTCCTGTGAGCTGTCTTCCTGTGAGCTGACTTCCTTTGAGCTGTCTTCCTGTGAGCTGTCTTCCTGTGAGCTGTCTTCCAGAGAGCTGTCTTCCTGTGAGCTGTCTTCCTGAGAGCTGTCTGCCTGTGAGCTGTCTTCCTGAGAGCGTAAAAGCCCCAGTTTAACTGCAGCATGTATAATAGACGCCTCTGTCAGCTCTCTCCAGCAGAAGCGCCCAGCGGTAGATGGAAAATTAGACATATACCGCTGCACAATAAATCTTATAGTAATTCTCCAAGCTTGCATTACGAATAATGGCCAGGAGAAAGGCCTGTGCTTTGTGTATTTCTCTTTAAGTTACTGTGCATGGGTGTTTGGGCGTACAACATTAAAATGATACTGGGCCTGTGACATTTTAATCTTGAGTGAAAGACAATAATTCTCATTTCCTTTGGCCCATATTTTTTATCTTCGATGTGCCATACTTTTTTCTACGCTTGCCAGATGGGAGAAGGAGGTCGGGGTGGGGGTGGGGGGGTGTGTATGGAGACTAATGCCACTGCCTGTAAGTGGCCTGTTTAGATTAACTGTCACAGTGTTACTACAAATGTAGGTGTTTGGGCTGCAGATAATAATTAATACAGTGTTGCTTCTGCTGCACACTGGCAGGACTGCAATTTCACCACTCCGATGACTAAACATTGTAGAGGGGAGGCGTCTGGAACAATATTTTACTGTTCTGGAGTCCCTGTCTGCCCTTGCTCTCCACGGCATGGCCACTGAGCCCAGTGAATCAGTCAGAGAGCGCCGGCTCCCCAAGCACAGCTGCTATTTATCTGATTTTCTCATTAGACTTGACTCATGACTTTATTGTAGGCCGACTGCCTTTGGCAGAGCTACTGCAATGCTGAAGTATTACTCTCTCTCTCTCTGAGCAGTTTGAGTGCTGCTCTCCCTGGCGATCTGCAGGTACTTCAATCTATGTATGGTTTTACTCTGTCAATCTGACTATTAAAGGAGAATATTTAATGGATTTCATTATAAAATTAATCTCAATACCCAATAGAAATTCACTGAGTGTTCAAAACATTAAGTACACCTGCTCTTTCTGTGACATAGACTGACCAGGTGAATCCAGGTGAAAGCTACGATACTTTATTGATGTAACTTGTTAAATCCACTTCAATCAGTGTAGATAAAGGGAGACAGGTTAAATAATATTTTTTAAGCTTTGAGACAATTGAGACATGGATTGTGTATGTGTGCCATTCAGAAGACAAAAAATGTAAGTGTTTTTGAACAGGGTATGGTAGTAGTTTGTGTCAACAACTGCAACACTGCTGGGTTTTTCACTCTCAACAGTTTCCTGTGTGTATCAAGAATGGTCCACCACCCAAAGGACATCCAGCCAACTTGACACAACTGAGGGAAGCATTGGAGTCAACATGGGCCAGCATCCCTGTGGAATGCTTTCGACACCTTGTAGAGTCCATGCCCCAATGAATTGAGGCTGTTCTGAGGGCAAAAGGGGGTGGGGGTGCAACTCAATATTAGGAAGAAGTTCCTAATGTTTGGTATAGTCAGTGTACGTTTTACGAAGAAGGAGATTTCAGCACTGCCAGGTATTGCCAATATATAACCCGGACGATGCTAGGCCAATTGTGCGTCGCCCCACGGACCTCCCGGACACGGCCGGTTACGACAGAGCCTGGACGCGAATCTAGAGTCTCTGGTGGCACAGCTGGCGCTGCAGTACAGCGCCCTTAACCACTGCGCCCTTAACCACTGCGCCACCCGGGAGGCCCAGGTATTGCCTATATTAACAATGTTGAAAAAACCCAAGAAGATGACCCCACTCATTATTATTACTATTGAGATATGATATGTCTTTGTAAATTGGTGGTGTCAGTTCATATTTCTTTGTACATATTAATACATTCTGTAGATACGAAGAATTCCCTCAGAACTTTGACTTGGCTTCCCTCTCTGAGTTATCGGACATGCATACATATGTAAGGACGGCCCAGGCCCTCAGCCATTTTTTAATCCTTGGAGGTGAAGGACTTAAGAAATCTTGCTAATTTCACAGATGGTTTAAAATAGATTAGTGTGGAGTAGCAGCTCCCGGAGATGGGCCGACCCTCCAGGCTCCCTGTTCAGCTGCCAAAACTCTGCACCGCCGACACTCGCAAGTGCCTTCCAAAAGTCCTGCAAGGTTAAACTCAAACTTTACCATCCTAATGCACCACCTGACTAGTGATTTACTGTGTCACACTTCTATTGAGCTCTCTCACATTCTCTCTGTCTTGAAGACGTACAGTGAACTTCCTATGTCTGACTGACACGTGCCTCTCTTATTTGAGACTTTATAATGCAGTAGACTTGCCAATTCCAGTTGCAATGAGTTTTTTCTAGCTTCCCATTGGCATGGGTTGCCAGCTGTTGTATATGGCAGAACATGGACACATTCCCCTGAGTATCCCAGGCTGTGGTTCAGTTTCCCCCACACAGTAAGAAATCATTATCATCTTGTGTTTGTTCTTTGTTTCTTTTTACATTTTCTGGCCTCAGTTACTTTCAGAAGCCTTCTCCAGATTGTTTAGATTGTGTACAGATCCAGAGTTCTGAGTTCTTGTGCTTGGGAAATAGAACCCCTCCCTCATTTTCTATCAAAACAATGGCTGCAAGCACAAAGGTCCTCACATTGAAATGAATGAACTCACTTGGCTGAGAAAGGCCATCTTTAATTGTATAACTTTTGTCCTGCCCCATCAATCGTTTGGCACAATGTGTCTGAGAGCCAAGTCTCTATAAGGGAGAATGGAGAGTCTGCATGGTGTGCTGTGCTGGGTAGGCCAAGCCCGCTGATAGAGCCGGGCCATGTCCGAGAAGGCAAGACACAACTCTGGCCAGGCTCAAAGGGCCCAGCTTGGAGTTAATGTGGGAACACAATGGGTCTGGGTGAAAAACTCAACATGGTTTTGTTGGACTTGTCATTCCTCAGTGCATTGCTGTGAGGAAAGCCTAGGAACCATCTGAATGTTGTTTGTGCTTTTTTTAATGAGCCATATTTGGGCCAGCTTTCACAAGGCCTTTGTGAGGAGGCTTTAACAATGGAAAGACGCTTTGAGAAGTGACACACACTATGGCTGCGGCCAGACCTTCTTGGACCTGCCTCATTGGGGGGTTGTCTCCAGAAGGCTGACATCATGAGAACAATGGGACACAAGCTGTTTCCAGCAGCTATCACAGAGATAATGTATCAACAATTCACAACATTTTAAGTGGAAATTCCTTAAAACGCTGATGTAAAACATAGTACTAGCATGACACTGATTTGAGGGAGTGTTGGGAACAACTTCCAAATTCCTTGAGGGACAAAAACTCTGGACTTGTTTAAAAGGAGTGCAAGATAGAAGTTGTAGGGGCATCCATTTTCAAAGAGTAAGAAAAAATAGTGGGTGTGCTTGTGTGGATTAGTCTGCCTTTATGTTTACTTAGTTGTGATTATATCATTTGACATTGCAAATATGTCTGTGTTTTTCTGTGTAAAATCTGACTTTCAAAGCACGGTTGTTGGGCACATTGGTTTGCTAAATTTGAAAAATCCACATGGGACAATATTTCAGAAAATGTAATTTTACATACTGTTTCACATCATTGCATCTCCTCAGTGTATTTATCTCTCAAAGCATTTGACTGCATTTCTTTGGGGAAGAATGAATATGTAATGGATATTTAAAAGCATCTCCGGTCCCTCTGCGTTTTGAAGAATTTAACAAAATAAAGGTTCCTATGTTGGCATGTGTTATTATCTCAAAGCCATCATTCAGCTCTCTCATGCATACATCAATTACTCAACCACACCTTTATGAATATGTAAATGTAGGCAGAATGCTTCATTAATTAGTAATTCATGCATTTTTCACGAGCCCAATACATTGCCAATGTAGACTGATGAATTAACAGCGAGAACTCTGAAAAAGGAAGGTTTTCAGTGGTTCTGAGCAAAATCTGTTATTTGTGTTTGTCAATGTAGAGCAGGGAAAACATCAGTATCATTCATGTACTACTGTGGAGCTTGTGTTTGGTAAATCTCTGGTGCATGATATTCCTTGGGGGTTTTGGCAGTGTTTCTCTCAATGTAGAAATGTTGGTAAAAAATGATGTCAATTACAAGGTTAGGGAAA